>NW_022265991.1:0-127500 GCF_002021735.2 Oncorhynchus kisutch | reverse complement strand
AGACACAATGTAGCATCAACTCAAACACTAGACACTAGATACAATGTAACATCAACTCAAACACTAGACACTAGATACAATGTAACATCAACTCAAACACTAGACACAATGTAACATCAACTCAAACACTAGACACAATGTAACATCAACTCAAACACTAGACACAATGTAACATCAACTCAAACACTAGACACTAGATACAATGTAACATCAACTCAAACACTAGACACTAGATACAATGTAACATCAACTCAAACACTAGACACAATGTAACATCAACTCAAACACTAGACACAATGTAACATCAACTCAAACACTAGACACAATGTAGCATCAACTCAAACACTAGACACTAGATACAATGTAACATCAACTCAAACACTAGACACAATGTAACATCAACTCAAACACTAGACACAATGTAACATCAACTCAAACACTAGACACAATGTAACATCAACTCAAACACTAGACACAATGTAGCATCAACTCAAACACTAGACACTAGATACAATGTAACATCAACTCAAACACTAGACACAATGTAACATCAACTCAAACACTAGACACAATGTAACATCAACTCAAACACTAGACACAATGTAACATCAACTCAAACACTAGACACTAGACACTAGATACAATGTAACATCAACTCAAACACTAGACACAATGTAACATCAACTCAAACACTAGACACAATGTAACATCAACTCAAACACTAGACACAATGTAACATCAACTCAAACACTAGACACTAGATACAATGTAACATCAACTCAAACACTAGACACTAGATACAATGTAACATCAATTCAAACACTAGACACAATGTAACATCAACTCAAACACTAGACACTAGATACAATGTAGCATCAACTCAAACACTAGACACAATGTAGCATCAACTCAAACACTAGACACAATGTAACATCAACTCAAACACTAGACACTAGATACAATGTAACATCAACTCAAACACTAGACACAATGTAACATCAACTCAAACACTAGACACTAGATACAATGTAACATCAACTCAAACACTAGACACAATGTAACATCAACTCAAACACTAGACACTAGATACAATGTAACATCAACTCAAACACTAGACACAATGTAACATCAACTCAAACACTAGACACTGACACTAGACACAATGTAACATCAACTCAAACACTAGACACTAGACACAATGTAACATCAACTCAAACACTAGACACTAGATACAATGTAACATCAACTCAAACACTAGACACAATGTAGCATCAACTCAAACACTAGACACAATGTAACATCAACTCAAACACTAGACACTAGATACAATGTAACATCAACTCAAACACTAGACACAATGTAGCATCAACTCAAACACTAGACACTAGATACAATGTAACATCAACTCAAACACTAGACACTAGATACAATGTAACATCAACTCAAACACTAGACACTAGATACAATGTAACATCAACTCAAACACTAGACACTAGACACAATGTAACATCAACTCAAACACTAGACACTAGACACAATGTAACATCAACTCAAACACTAGACACAATGTAGCATCAACTCAAACAGTAGACACTAGACACAATGTAGCATCAACTCAAACACTAGACACAGTGTAACATCAACTCAAACACTAGACACAATGTAACATCAACTCAAACACTAGACACAATGTAACATCAACTCAAACATCAACTCAAACACTAGACACAATGTAACATCAACTCAAACACTAGATACAATGCAGCATCAACTCAAACACTAGACACAATGTAGCATCAACTCAAACACTAGACACAATGTAGCATCAACTCAAACACTAGACACAATGTAGCATCAACTCAAACACTAGACACAATGTGGCATCAACTCAAACACTAGACACTAGACACAATGTAACATCAACTCAAACACTAGACACTAGACACAATGTAACATCAACTCAAACACTAGACACTAGACACAATGTAACATCAACTCAAACACTAGACACTAGACACAATGTAACATCAACTCAAACACTAGACACTAGACACAATGTAACATCAACTCAAACACTAGACACTAGACACAATGTAACATCAACTCAAACACTAGACACAATGTAACATCAACTCAAACACTAGACACAATGTAGCATCAACTCGAACACTAGACACAATGTAACATCAACTCAAACACTAGACACTAGATACAATGTAACATCAACTCAAACACTAGACACTAGATACAATGTAACATCAACTCAAACACTAGACACAATGTAACATCAACTCAAACACTAGACACAATGTAACATCAACTCAAACACTAGACACAATGTAGCATCAACTCAAACACTAGACACTAGATACAATGTAACATCAACTCAAACACTAGACACAATGTAACATCAACTCAAACACTAGACACAATGTAACATCAACTCAAACACTAGACACAATGTAACATCAACTCAAACACTAGACACAATGTAGCATCAACTCAAACACTAGACACTAGATACAATGTAACATCAACTCAAACACTAGACACAATGTAACATCAACTCAAACACTAGACACAATGTAACATCAACTCAAACACTAGACACAATGTAACATCAACTCAAACACTAGACACAGTGTAACATCAACTCAAACACTAGACACAGTGTAACATCAACTCAAACACTAGACACAGTGTAACATCAACTCAAACACTAGACACAATGTAAGCATCAACTCAAACCACTAGACACAATGTAACATCAACTCAAACACTAGACACAGTGTAACATCAACTCAAACACTAGACACAGTGTAACATCAACTCAAACACTAGACACAATGTAACATCAACTCAAACACTAGACACAATGTAACATCAACTCAAACACTAGACACAATGTAGCATCAACTCAAACACTAGACACAATGTAGCATCAACTCAAACACTAGACACAATGTAGCATCAACTCAAACACTAGACACAATGTGGCATCAACTCAAACACTAGACACTAGACACAATGTAACATCAACTCAAACACTAGACACTAGACACAATGTAACATCAACTCAAACACTAGACACTAGACACAATGTAACATCAACTCAAACACTAGACACTAGACACAATGTAACATCAACTCAAACACTAGACACTAGACACAATGTAACATCAACTCAAACACTAGACACTAGACACAATGTAACATCAACTCAAACACTAGACACAATGTAACATCAACTCAAACACTAGACACAATGTAGCATCAACTCGAACACTAGACACAATGTAACATCAACTCAAACACTAGACACTAGATACAATGTAACATCAACTCAAACACTAGACACTAGATACAATGTAACATCAACTCAAACACTAGACACAATGTAACATCAACTCAAACACTAGACACCAATGTACATCAACTCAAACACTAGACACAATGTAGCATCAACTCAAACACTAGACACTAGATACAATGTTAACATCAACTCAAACACTAGACACAATGTAACATCAACTCAAACACTAGACACAATGTAACATCAACTCAAACACTAGACACAATGTAACATCAACTCAAACACTAGACACAATGTAGCATCAACTCAAACACTAGACACTAGATACAATGTAACATTCAACTCAAACACTAGACACAATGTAACATCAACTCAAACACTAGACACAATGTAACATCAACTCAAACACTAGACACAATGTAACATCAACTCAAACACTAGACTAGACACAATGTAACATCAACTCAAACACTAGACACTAGATACAATGTAACATCAACTCAAACACTAGACACTAGATACAATGTAACATCAACTCAAACACTAGACACAATGTAACATCAACTCAAACACTAGACACAATGTAACATCAACTCAAACACTAGACACAATGTAACATCAACTCAAACACTAGACACAATGTAGCATCAACTCAAACACTAGACACTAGATACAATGTAACATCAACTCAAACACTAGACACAATGTAACATCAACTCAAACACTAGACACAATGTAACATCAACTCAAACACTAGACACAATGTAACATCAACTCAAACACTAGACACAATGTAGCATCAACTCAAACACTAGACACTAGATACAATGTAACATCAACTCAAACACTAGACACAATGTAACATCAACTCAAACACTAGACACAATGTAACATCAACTCAAACACTAGACACAATGTAAACAACTCAAACACTAGACATAGATACAATGTAACATCAACTCAAACACTAGACACAATGTAACATCAACTCAAACACTAGACACAATGTAACATCAACTCAAACACTAGACACAATGTAACATCAACTCAAACACTAGACACTAGATACAATGTAACATCAACTCAAACACTAGACACTAGATACAATGTAACATCAATTCAAACACTAGACACAATGTAACATCAACTCAAACACTAGACACTAGATACAATGTAGCATCAACTCAAACACTAGACACAATGTAGCATCAACTCAAACACTAGACACAATGTAACATCAACTCAAACACTAGACACTAGATACAATGTAACATCAACTCAAACACTAGACACAATGTAACATCAACTCAAACACCTAGACACTAGATACAATGTAACATCAACTCAAACACTAGACACAATGTAACATCAACTCAAACACTAGACACTAGATACAATGTAACATCAACTCAAACACTAGACACAATGTAACATCAACTCAAACACTAGACACTGACACTAGACACAATGTAACATCAACTCAAACACTAGACACTAGACACAATGTAACATCAACTCAAACACTAGACACTAGATACAATGTAACATCAACTCAAACACTAGACACAATGTAGCATCAACTCAAACACTAGACACAATGTAACATCAACTCAAACACTAGACACTAGATACAATGTAACATCAACTCAAACACTAGACACAATGTAGCATCAACTCAAACACTAGACACTAGATACAATGTAACATCAACTCAAACACTAGACACTAGATACAATGTAACATCAACTCAAACACTAGACACTAGATACAATGTAACATCAACTCAAACACTAGACACTAGACACAATGTAACATCAACTCAAACACTAGACACTAGACACAATGTAACATCAACTCAAACACTAGACACAATGTAGCATCAACTCAAACAGTAGACACTAGACACAATGTAGCATCAACTCAAACACTAGACACAGTGTAACATCAACTCAAACACTAGACACAATGTAACATCAACTCAAACACTAGACACAATGTAACATCAACTCAAACACTAGACACAATGTAACATCAACTCAAACACTAGACACAATGTAGCATCAACTCAAACACTAGACACTAGACACAATGTAGCATCAACTCAAACACTAGACACTAGACACAATGTAGCATCAACTCAAACACTAGACACTAGACACAATGTAGCATCAACTCAAACACTAGACACAATGTAACATCAACTCAAACACTAGACACAATGTAGCATCAACTCGAACACTAGACACAATGTAGCATCAACTCAAACACTAGACACAATGTAGCATCAACTCGAACACTAGACACAATGTAGCATCAACTCAAACACTAGACACAATGTAGCATCAACTCAAACACTAGACACAATGTAGCATCAACTCAAACACTAGACACAATGTAACATCAACTCAAACACTAGATACAATGCAGCATCAACTCAAACACTAGACACAATGTAGCATCAACTCAAACACTAGACACAATGTAGCATCAACTCAAACACTAGACACAATGTAGCATCAACTCAAACACTAGACACAATGTGGCATCAACTCAAACACTAGACACTAGACACAATGTAACATCAACTCAAACACTAGACACTAGACACAATGTAACATCAACTCAAACACTAGACACTAGACACAATGTAACATCAACTCAAACACTAGACACTAGACACAATGTAACATCAACTCAAACACTAGACACTAGACACAATGTAACATCAACTCAAACACTAGACACTAGACACAATGTAACATCAACTCAAACACTAGACACAATGTAACATCAACTCAAACACTAGACACAATGTAGCATCAACTCGAACACTAGACACAATGTAACATCAACTCAAACACTAGACACTAGATACAATGTAACATCAACTCAAACACTAGACACTAGATACAATGTAACATCAACTCAAACACTAGACACAATGTAACATCAACTCAAACACTAGACACAATGTAACATCAACTCAAACACTAGACACAATGTAGCATCAACTCAAACACTAGACACTAGATACAATGTAACATCAACTCAAACACTAGACACAATGTAACATCAACTCAAACACTAGACACAATGTAACATCAACTCAAACACTAGACACAATGTAACATCAACTCAAACACTAGACACAATGTAGCATCAACTCAAACACTAGACACTAGATACAATGTAACATCAACTCAAACACTAGACACAATGTAACATCAACTCAAATACTAGACACAATGTAACATCAACTCAAACACTAGACACAATGTAACATCAACTCAAACACTAGACACAATGTAACATCAACTCAAACACTAGACACTAGATACAATGTAACATCAACTCAAACACTAGACACTAGATACAATGTAACATCAATTCAAACACTAGACACAATGTAACATCAACTCAAACACTAGACACTAGACACAATGTAGCATCAACTCAAACACTAGACACAATGTAGCATCAACTCAAACACTAGACACAATGTAACATCAACTCAAACACTAGACACTAGATACAATGTAACATCAACTCAAACACTAGACACAATGTAACATCAACTCAAACACTAGACACTAGATACAATGTAACATCAACTCAAACACTAGACACAATGTAACATCAACTCAAACACTAGACACTAGATACAATGTAACATCAACTCAAACACTAGACACAATGTAACATCAACTCAAACACTAGACACTGACACTAGACACAATGTAACATCAACTCAAACACTAGACACTAGACACAATGTAACATCAACTCAAACACTAGACACTAGATACAATGTAACATCAACTCAAACACTAGACACAATGTAGCATCAACTCAAACACTAGACACAATGTAACATCAACTCAAACACTAGACACTAGATACAATGTAACATCAACTCAAACACTAGACACAATGTAGCATCAACTCAAACACTAGACACTAGATACAATGTAACATCAACTCAAACACTAGACACTAGATACAATGTAACATCAACTCAAACACTAGACACTAGATACAATGTAACATCAACTCAAACACTAGACACTAGACACAATGTAACATCAACTCAAACACTAGACACTAGACACAATGTAACATCAACTCAAACACTAGACACAATGTAGCATCAACTCAAACAGTAGACACTAGACACAATGTAGCATCAACTCAAACACTAGACACAGTGTAACATCAACTCAAACACTAGACACAATGTAACATCAACTCAAACACTAGACACAATGTAACATCAACTCAAACACTAGACACAATGTAACATCAACTCAAACACTAGACACAATGTAGCATCAACTCAAACACTAGACACTAGACACAATGTAGCATCAACTCAAACACTAGACACTAGACACAATGTAGCATCAACTCAAACACTAGACACTAGACACAATGTAGCATCAACTCAAACACTAGACACAATGTAACATCAACTCAAACACTAGACACAATGTAGCATCAACTCAAACACTAGACACTAGACACAATGTAGCATCAACTCAAACACTAGACACTAGACACAATGTAGCATGTGCAGCTCAGATAAGACAAACAAGAGGAAGAATAGGAACGTGCTCTGCATTACCCCATGCTAGACTGACTGTCTGAGTACTGTCCTCTCCTCTAACGTTACGTCACTGACAATGCTGTGTGTATACTCTTCAGAACTGTGTTCTGTGGTTGTCCTGGAGTGGCCTGATACCTCCTGTATTCTGTGGTTGTCCCGGAGTGGCCTGATACCTCCTGTATTCTGTGGTTGTCCCAGAGTAGCCTGATACCTCCTGTATTCTGTGGTTGTCCTGGAGTGGCCTGATACCTCCTGTATTCTGTGGTTGTCCCGGAGTGGCCTGATACCTCCTGTATTCTGTGGTTGTCCCAGAGTAGCCTGATACCTCCTGTATTCTGTGGTTGTCCCAGAGTAGCCTGATACCTCCTGTATTCTGTGGCTGTCCCAGAGTAGCCTGATACCTCCTGTATTCTGTGGTTGTCCCGGAGTAGCCTGATACCTCCTTTATTCTGTGGTTGTCCCGGAGTAGCCTGATACCTCCTGTATTCTGTGGTTGTCCCGGAGTAGCCTGATACCCCCTGTATTCTGTCACTGTCCCAGAGTAGCCTGATACCTCCTGTATTCTGTCATTGTCCCAGAGTAGCCTGAAACCTCCTGTATTCTGTTGTTGTCCCAGAGTAGCCTGAGACCTCCTGTATTCTGTAGTTGTCCCGGAGTAGCCTGATACCTCCTGTATTCTGTAGTTGTCCCGGAATTGCCTGATACCTCCTGTGTTCTGTGGTTGTCCCGGAGTAGCCTGATACCTCCTGTATTCTGTCACTGTCCCGGAGTAGCCTGATACCTCCTGTATTATGTGGTTGTCCCAGAGTAGCCTGATACCTCCTGTATTCTGTGGTTGTCCCAGAGTAGCCTGATACCTCCTGTATTCTGTGGCTGTCCCAGAGTAGCCTGATACCTCCTGTATTCTGTGGTTGTCCCGGAGTAGCCTGATACCTCCTTTATTCTGTGGTTGTCCTGGAGTAGCCTGATACCTCCTGTATTCTGTAATTGTCCCAGAGTAGCCTGAAACCTCCTGTATTCTGTTGTTGTCCCGGAGTAGCCTGATACCTCCTGTATTCTGTGGTTGTCCCGGAGTAGCCTGATACCTCCTGTATTCTGTAGTTGTCCCAGAATTGCCTGATACCTCCTGTGTTCTGTCGTTGTCCCAGAGTAGCCTGATACCTCCTGTATTCTGTGGTTGTCCCGGAGTAGCCTGATACCTCCTGTATTCTGTGGTTGTCCCAGAGTAGCCTGATACCTCCTGTATTCTGTGGTTGTCCCAGAGTAGCCTGATACCTCCTGTATTCTGTGGCTGTCCCAGAGTAGCCTGATACCTCCTGTATTATGTGGTTGTCCCAGAGTAGCCTGATACCTCCTGTATTATGTGGTTGTCCCAGAGTAGCCTGATACCTCCTGTATTCTGTGGCTGTCCCAGAGTAGCCTGATACCTCCTGTATTCTGTGGTTGTCCCGGAGTAGCCTGATACCTCCTTTATTCTGTGGTTGTCCCGGAGTAGCCTGATACCTTCTGTATTCTGTGGTTGTCCCGGAGTAGCCTGATACCCCCTGTATTCTGTCACTGTCCCGGAGTAGCCTGATACCTCCTGTATTCTGTCATTGTCCCAGAGTAGCCTGAAACCTCCTGTATTCTGTTGTTGTCCCGGAGTAGCCTGAGACCTCCTGTATTCTGTGGTTGTCCCGGAGTAGCCTGATACCTCCTGTATTCTGTAGTTGTCCCGGAATTGCCTGATACCTCCTGTGTTCTGTCGTTGTCCCAGAGTAGCCTGACACCTCCTGTATTCTGTGATTGTCCCGGAGTGGCCTGATACCTCCTGTATTCTGTGGTTGTCCCGGAGTAGCCTGAGACCTCCTTCCATGGAGACATGATCCATAGATAGAAATGTGTACAGTGAAATGTTCATGTTCTCTACCCAATCTTTCCCTCTCTCCCTCCAGAGTCCAGGACCAGGGCGTCCATCGCGGTGTCCTCCTTCGACCACTCCACGCCCTTTAAGCGGCCTCACTCCACCATCTCCAACAGTAGCACCTCCTCTTCCTCCTCCCAGTCCTCTTCCTCACTGCTGGGCTCCCTCAACCTGCACCTGTACCCCTCGCCTGCTCACCAGCACCCCCACGCCCTCCAGCACCCCTACCCTCTGGGCAGCGTACCCTCCTTCAGCCACTGGCCCTACGACTGCATTGAGGAGGACGAGCTGGAGCAGGATACGGGCAGCCAGCCTTCTATGAGTGAGTGACAGACAGCCTTCTGTGAGTGAGTGAGTGAGTGAGTGAGTGAATGAGTGAGTGAGTGAGTGAGTGAGTGAGTGAGTGAGTGAGTGAGTGAGTGAGTGAGTGAGTGAGTGAGTGAGTGAGTGACAGCCAGCCTTCTATGAGTGAGTGAGTGACAGGTAGGCAGCCTTCTATGAGTGAGTGAGTGAGTGAGTGACTGACTGAGTGAGTGACAGGCAGGCCCTAACAGGTATCCATGTCTGAATCCCAAATGGCACCCTCTTCTCTATTTAGTGCACTACATTTAACCAGAGCCCTATAAGTCTTGGTGAACCGTAGTGCACTATATAGGGAATAGGGAGCCATCTGGTATGCATCCCATGTCCTCGTCTTAAAGTGTCTTACTGTCCCTATCACATTACTAAGGATGTCTAATTCCTCTTTGAAACTGTGGTCCTGTTCCTCTCTGTCCCCCTGAAAGTCTCCCTAAACTAAAGGACTATTGTATCTTCTGTGTGTTGTCCAACAGTCACAGAGAGCTCTGGGGAGACATCGTCCCAGTCTACCTCCAATGACAGTGTGACGGGGCTGAGCAGCCTCTCCCTCCCCATCCCAGGCCACGGCCGCCCCAACATCATCATCGACGCCTTACCCAGCAACTCCACTTCCTCCTTCCTGTGTTCGTCCACGCCTCCCGGCTCCTCCCACCCTCAGATGGCCCCTCCCCCAGCCCTGTTCCCTAAGGACCAGGTCCTCCAAGCCCAGGGCAGCACCTTCATCACAGCAGTGAGTAGAATGGTGGTTTTTACACATAATAGTGACATTGTGTAGATGAGTTTAAAGTAGCTAACAGACCTGGGTTCAAATACTATATGAAATCATTTCAAATAGTTAATCTGTGCTTGATTGATCTTGCTTAATCTGTGCTTGATTGATCTTGCTTGGTTTAATGGATTATTAGAATAGTCCCAAGCACTTCAGGCAGACTAGACTAAACGCTCATGTCATTAAAAGATTTCAAATAGTATTTGAACCCAGGTCTGGTGGGTCGGTAAAAGATCTCTGTTCTTGCGCTGATTGCTGAATACTCTCTGTTGAAGTGAAGTATCTTCTGAAGGTTTTTATACACTAGGACATGAAGGATTCTGTTTATTCAGGGGTTTCCTAACCCACCCACTGTCATCCAACATCATCCTGTCCAATCAGGTTTCCTAACCCACCCACTGTCATCCATCATCATCCTGTCCAATCAGGTTTCCTAACCCACCCACTGTCATCCAACATCATCCTGTCCAATCAGGTTTCCTATCCCACCCACTGTCATCCAACATCATCCTGTCCAATCAGGTTTCCTAACCCACCCACTGTCATCCAACATCATCCTGTCCAATCAGGTTTCCTAACCCACCCACTGTCATCCAACATCATCCTGTCCAATCAGGTTTCCTAACCCACCCATTGTCATCCAACATCATCCTGTCCAATCAGGTTTCCTAACCCACCCACTGTCATCCAACATCATCCTGTCCAATCAGGTTTCCTAACCCACCCACTGTCATCCATCATCATCCTGTCCAATCAGGTTTCCTAACCCACCCACTGTCATCCAACATCATCCTGTCCAATCAGGTTTCCTAACCCACCCACTGTCATCCAACATCATCCTGTCCAATCAGGTTTCCTAACCCACCCACTGTCATCCATCATCATCCTGTCCAATCAGGTTTCCTATCCCACCCACTGTCATCCAACATCATCCTGTCCAATCAGGTTTCCTAACCCACCCACTGTCATCCAACATCATCCTGTCCAATCAGGTTTCCTAACCCACCCACTGTCATCCATCATCATCCTGTCCAATCAGGTTTCCTAACCCACCCACTGTCATCCAACATCATCCTGTCCAATCAGGTTTCCTAACCCACCCACTGTCATCCAACATCATCCTGTCCAATCAGGTTTCCTAACCCACCCACTGTCATCCATCATCATCCTGTCCAATCAGGTTTCCTATCCCACCCACTGTCATCCAACATCATCCTGTCCAATCAGGTTTCCTAACCCACCCACTGTCATCCATCATCATCCTGTCCAATCAGGTTTCCTAACCCACCCACTGTCATCCATCATCATCCTGTCCAATCAGGTTTCCTAACCCACCCACTGTCATCCATCATCATCCTGTCCAATCAGGTTTCCTAACCCACCCACTGTCATCCATCATCATCCTGTCCAATCAGGTTTCCTATCCCACCCACTGTCATCCATCATCATCCTGTCCAATCAGGTTTCCTAACCCACCCACTGTCATCCAACATCATCCTGTCCAATCAGTCATGTCATTCCAGTGGAGTGAAGAGTGAACATTGCAGCCATTGTCTCTCCCTGGTTTCTCTCTCACCAGCATTTTGTGTGTTGTTTTGTTTTTGCCAGAGCAAGACCTCTCATATTACAATAGGCCTCTCTACAGTGGTCTGACCCACAGAGCGAGAGAGAGAGGGCTGTTTAGCTCAGTAATTAATTGGGTCTGGCCAGAGTGAACGTGGTCTGTGTCGTGGTGTTCTGTTTGGTTCACAGCCTCATTAACAACTGTGGGGATCTCCCTCTGTCCGTACCATAAATACAAATCTGTGTGCAAACATGCTTTGTGTGTGTGTGTGTGTGTGTGTGTGTGTGTGTGTGTGTGTGTGTGTGTGTGTGTGTGTGTGTGTGTGTGTGTGTGTGTGTGTGTGTGTGTGTGTGTGTGTGTGTGTGTGTGTGTGTGTGTGTGTGTGTGTGTGTGTGTGTGTGTGGATGCATGGCAGTGTCCTGCTAGGGTTAAATGACTGCTGTGTTGGTCCAGGAGTTTGACCTGACCATGAGACCTGACCAGTTCACACTCCGTGTCCTAGTGATGGATGATTTGTTGTGTCAAGCTTTTGGGTTCTCTGGTCCGTCTCTGGTCTCTGGTCTCATGTCTCAGGTCTCAGGTCTCAGGTCTCAGGTCTCAGGTCTCATGTCTCAGGTCTCAGGTCTCATGTCTCAGGTCTCAGGTCTCAGGTCTCATGTCTCATGTCTCAGGTCTCAGGTCTCATGTCTCATGTCTCATGTCTCATGTCTCAGGTCTCATGTCTCAGGTCTCATGTCTCAGGTCTCATGTCTCAGGTCTCAGGTCTCATGTCTCAGGTCTCATGTCTCATGCTCCTCTGTGTCCTTCTGCCATGTGTGCTCTAGCATGTTACATAGCTGTATGTTTGTTCTGCTTTTGTTGGCATTGTTGATGCACGGTCATTATGTTAAAAGGTTCACTTGTTGTTCATCCCTCAGCTCAGCAGCTAGGGGGCAGCAGATCATTAGTGATCGGTTCACTTGTTGTTCATCCCTCAGCTCAGCAGCTAGGGGGCAGCAGATCATTAGTGATCGGTTCACTTGTTGTTCATCCCTCAGCTCAGCAGCTAGGGGGCAGCAGATAATTAGTGATCGGTTCACTTGTTGTTCATCCCTCAGCTCAGCAGCTAGGGGGCAGCAGATAATTAGTGATCGGTTCACTTGTTGTTCATCCCTCAGCTCAGCAGCTAGGGGGCAGCAGATAATTAGTGATCGGTTCACTTGTTGTTCATCCCTCAGCTCAGCAGCCAGGGGGCAGCAGATAATTAGTGATCGGTTCACTTGTTGTTCATCCCTCAGCTCAGCAGCTAGGGGGCAGCAGATAATTAGTGATCGGTTCACTTGTTGTTCATCCCTCAGCTCAGCAGCTAGGGGGCAGCAGATCATTGGTGCAGAAATCTGTTATAATAAAACGTTATGACAGTACTACATTGTAATCATCTACTCTTATAAGACGTCAAAGGAGCCTAATCAATAGATTTACAGTCTAGATGTTAGACAGTCATGTTAAATCAACCTTTCTCTAGCTCAGTAGTAACCAGTTGGGGTTGGACATTTACAATGTTTGACAGTTTGTAAATCCTTTTTGTTAACCCTGTCAATGTGTCTTCCTCTTCTAGCTGTGATGCCACTGCACTGAGAACTGGTGTTACGGAGGATCAGTAAGGACTTGAGTGAGGAAGCTATCCTGTTAAGCATGCTCAGTGACGCCTGTAACACTGGGCACTCTACTGTGTCTCTACTGAACTCTACTGTGTCTCTACTGGACTCTACTGGTCTCTACTGGACTCTACTGGTCTCTACTGGATTCTACTGTGTCTCTACTTGTCTCTACTGTGTATCCACTGGACTCTACTGTGTATCTACTGGACTACTGGTCTCCACTCTGTCTCCACTGGACTCCACTGGTTTCTACTGGACTCTACTGTGTATCTACTGGACTACTGTGTCTCTACTGGTCTCTACTGGACTCTACTGGTCTCCACTGGGCTCTACTGGACTCTTGACTGGACTCTACTGGATTCTGAAAACAACAGACACATAACAGACCACTATGACAATAGACACATAACAAACCACTCTGACAACAGACACACAACAGACCACTCTGACAAAATACCACTCTGACAACAGACACACAACAGACCTCTCTGACAACAGACACATACCAGACCACTCTGACAACAGACCACTCTGACAACAGACACACAACAGACCACTCTGACAGAAGACACACAACAGACCACTCTGACAGCAGACACATAACAGACCACTCTGACAACAGACACACAACAGACCACTCTGACAACAACAGACCACTCTGACAACAGACACATAACAGACCACTCTGACAACAGACACACAACAGACCACTCTGACAACAACCGGCCACTCTGACAACAACAGACCACTCTGACAACAGACACACAACAGACCACTCTGACAACAACAGACCACTCTGACAACAGACACACAACAGACCACTCTGACAACAACAGACCACTCTGACAACAACAGACCACTCTGACAACAACAGACCACTCTGACAACAACAGACCACTCTGACAACAACAGACCACTCTGACAACAACAGACCACTCTGACAACAACAGACACTCGCCTTTGAGACCGATGGCCTTTGGCATTTCATAAGGATGTATTGAAAATGTAACATTGCTATGTATGCAGTACTTAAAGAAATAGTTTCACCAATGCTGGTACGTGGCGTTCTGACTGTATATGTGTTTTAATGAACTAGATATGTATCACTGTTTATAATGTAGAAGCTTTGTTTTATTATGTTTTATTCAAGGAAGCAAACAGATGGAAAGTATTCAGCAGACAGCCAGACAGACGCTAGTGGGGATTCACTACCAGCTATTCAGCAGACAGCCAGACAGACGCTAGTGGGGATTCACTACCAGCTATTCAGCAGACAGCCAGACAGACGCTAGTGGGGATTCACTACCAGCTATTCAGCAGACAGCCAGACAGACGCTAGTGGGGATTCACTACCAGCTATTCAGCAGACAGCCAGACAGACGCTAGTGGGGATTCACTACCAGCTATTCAGCAGACAGCCAGACAGACGCTAGTGGGGATTCACTACCAGCTATTCAGCAGACAGCCAGACAGACGCTAGTGGGGATTCACTACCAGCTATTCAGCAGACAGCCAGACAGACGCTAGTGGGGATTCACTACCAGCTATTCAGCAGACAGCCAGACAGACGCTAGTGGGGATTCACTACCAGCTATTCAGCAGACAGCCAGACAGACGCTAGTGGGGATTCACTACCAGCTATTCAGCAGACAGCCAGACAGACGCTAGTGGGGATTCACTACCAGCTATTCAGCAGACAGCCAGACAGACGCTAGTGGGGATTCACTACCAGCTATTCAGCAGACAGCCAGACAGACGCTAGTGGGGATTCACTACCAGCTATTCAGCAGACAGCCAGACAGACGCTAGTGGGGATTCACTACCAGCTATTCAGCAGACAGCCAGACAGACGCTAGTGGGGATTCACTACCAGCTATTCAGCAGACAGCCAGACAGACGCTAGTGGAGATTCACTACCAGCTATTCTGTTAATTAACGCCTCCATCACACCGACAGTATCATTGCATTTTGGTCCACCAGAACTACATTCATTTCCAATGAAAAGCTGCGTTTGTCCTGCAGCATTGCGTTGCCGAGGCAGTTGCAGTGTGTTCTGTGTGGTGCGTTGGATTTATAGAACTTAATCAAACTGTATGTGTAGTCGGCTTGACAGAAACGGTAGCCGAAAGGTGAATGTTGAACTTTTGTTACCCACATATCCAGATGATGCTGCGTAACATTTTGCGCAATGACTCTGTCGGTGTGACCGAGGCGTCAGAACAAGTGACATTTCCCTGTCTCTCTGGCTGTTCTTATCGTTACCAGGACTATGTGTCTCTCTGGCTGTTCTTATCGTTACCAGGACTATGTGTCTCTCTGGCTGTTCTTATCGTTACCAGGACTATGTGTCTCTCTGGCTGTTCTTATCGTTACCAGTACTATGTGTCTGTCTGGCTGTTCTTATCGTTACCAGTACTATGTGTCTCTCTGGCTGTTCTTATCGTTACCAGTACTATGTGTCTCTCTGGCTGTTCTTATCGTTACCAGTACTATGTGTCTGTCTGGCTGTTCTTATCGTTACCAGTACTATGTGTCTCTCTGGCTGTTCTTATCGTTACCAGTACTATGTGTCTCTCTGGCTGTTCTTATCGTTACCAGTACTATGTGTCTCTCTGGCTGTTCTTATCGTTACCAGTACTATGTGTCTCTCTGGCTGTTCTTATCGTTACCAGTACTATGTGTCTCTCTGGCTGTTCTTATCGTTACCAGTACTATGTGTCTCTCTGGCTGTTCTTATCGTTACCAGGACTATGTGTCTCTCTGGCTGTTCTTATCGTTACCAGTACTATGTGTCTCTCTGGCTGTTCTTATCGTTACCAGTACTATGTGTCTCTCTGGCTGTTCTTATCGTTACCAGGACTATGTGTCTCTCTGGCTGTTCTTATCGTTACCAGGACTATGTGTCTCTCTGGCTGTTCTTATCGTTACCAGTACTATGTGTCTCTCTGGCTGTTCTTATCGTTACCAGTACTATGTGTCTCTCTGGCTGTTCTTATTGTTACCAGGACTATGTGTCTCTCTGGCTGTTCTTATCGTTACCAGGACTATGTGTCTCTCTGGCTGTTCTTATCGTTACCAGTACTATGTGTCTCTCTGGCTGTTCTTATCGTTACCAGTACTATGTGTCTCTCTGGCTGTTCTTATCGTTACCAGTACTATGTGTCTGTCTGGCTGTTCTTATCGTTACCAGGACTATGTGTCTCTCTGGCTGTTCTTATCGTTACCAGTACTATGTGTCTGTCTGGCTGTTCTTATCGTTACCAGGACTATGTGTCTCTCTGGCTGTTCTTATCGTTACCAGTACTATGTGTCTCTCTGGCTGTTCTTATCGTTACCAGTACTATGTGTCTCTCTGGCTGTTCTTATCGTTACCAGTACTATGTGTCTCTCTGGCTGTTCTTATCGTTACCAGTACTATGTGTCTCTCTGTACAGAGTATTAAACAGGATATTGAAAAGCTCTTTGATGTTTAGCACCACAGCTACATCTGACATGATATTACTTCAGCTTTTTCTCAATGCCTAATATGGAAATGATTTTTACTCAAACAACAATTACAGTGTTTGACGTGAGCAAGACAAAGCACTCTCTCTGGATACCAGTCTGTTAGATGACCACATGTGAGCAGTTGAAAACAACAACAACATAGGGGGCTTTGTTTGGAAAATGTCTCTGTTTCAAACTGTCAACTGGTAGGCTTAAGCTATGTACTGATGCTGTCAGCCTTTACAGTTAGCGCCTAAAGCTACTGCTAGATACAGACACACTCTTATCATTAACCACAAACAGACCCCTGCAAACACACACTGAGATAGATAGAGTCACACAGGAAGAACTGATACTGGTTGAAATAGGGAACAACGAACCAATGAGGAGGCAACGCTAATGAAGAATGGTTGCCTCGACACCTCCGAGAACACAATATGTCCGTGTCCCAAATGGCACCCTATTCCCTATATTGTTGTGCACTACCCTGCCCTGGTCAGAAGTTATGCACTAAATAGGGAATAGGGTGCCATTTGGGACGCATTCTAGTTTTGACCACAAGACTGTTGTTCTCAGTCTGAGTGGAGTGTGTAGCTACGCTGTGTGTTTGCGTGCGTGCATGCGTGTGTGTGTGTGTAGCTACGCAGCAGAGTTAGACCACAACCAATCTGGTCAGAAAGAACCACACAGACAGGCCTCGTAGCAGGCAGGAAGGCAGGCAGGCAGGGAGGCAGGCAGGCAGACAGGCAGGCAGGGAGGGAGGGAGGGAGGTAGGCCGACAGGCAGGCAGGGAGGCAGGCAGGGAGGCAGGCAGGGAGGCAGGCAGACAGGCAGGGAGGCAGGCAGACAGGCAGGCAGGCAGACAGGCAGGCAGGGAGGCAGGCAGGCAGGCAGGGAGGCAGGCAGGGAGGCAGGCAGGGAGGCAATCACCGAGGTTGAGACAGTACTCTAAAACCCACAGATAGGTGTAGGGGCGGTGAGTCAAGCCCCTTGATGAGGACTCACCGCTGGCCTACATAGGCTGGATAGTGGGTAAAGATATCTGAGGCTGCTGTACTTTCTCATACATTCAGGCACATACTGATGGTCAAAGCTAAACCGTTTTTAGAGTACTCTCTATCCTGGAAATTCAGATGTTAGTTCATTTACAGTCAAGTAGAGACAACATTATAATGATAAGTCCCTTTACTGCGGGCGCCGCCCTTGGACTCAGCATATCTTCCCCCATTGTCTTCCTCGCTCACTATCATTTCATTTTTTAAACGCCAATATATTTGGATGTGGTCGTCCATGAATAGCTGGCAGACAGATAACAGTTCACAGTGAATGGCGGCGTTTCGCTCCCCGGATCCAGAAGGAGAGGACAGCAGAGAGGGTCACCTCCATGACCAACACACAGAGCATCAGCACCTCCAGCTGTTACAGAAACACAAATAGTCCAAAGAAAAGTGTCAGGGACAGACCTTCATCAAGCACCATGCTGCCATATCCCATTACTACACTACGTCAACTTTGATGAGAAAAAAAACTATCTACTTTTAGAACTAATTACCTTTATATGATGTTGAAGATTGGGATTCCAGGTAGGCATGTCCATGCCCAAATCAACGCATATCAACACTCCTCCAACTACTGCTACGACCATGCTGCCGATGTTGACACACAGGCAGACCTACCGGTTCATAAGACAGAGCGTTACATGGATCTTCTACTATCAGCTACTGTGTGTTAACATGAAATAAAACTCATCAAAGCCAAGGATTCAATCAAGGTTTGTAGTAAATCTAGTCTAATTTAAACATGAATATCAGAACAGTCAATGTATTAACAAATGTTTTAATCTTTAATCAATTAAAACATTTAACTCTTTGCTGGTCTGTTGTTTTTTCATTTGTAATTGTGTCTGTATTCCAATGTACATTTTATTGTGTAAAGGTTTTCTAATCTAAAGTAATCTATCTTAATCTAATCTACCCAGGGGGCAAAACTGGTTCCAATGCAGGCGATTATGACGTTAATCTGGTTGTAGTTCAACCTGTTTTGCCCGCTGGGTATTTCTGCATTTCAATCACAGGTAAAACTATTGACTCACAGGTAAAACTATTGACTCACAGGTAAAACGATTGACTCACAGGTAAAACTATTGACTCACAGGTAAAACTATTGACTCACAGGTAATACTATTGACTCACAGGTAAAACGATTGACTCACAGGTAATACTATTGACTCACAGGTAAAACTATTGACTCACAGGTAATAGTCTGGGGAATTTGAACAACAGGTTGGATAACAACCCAGCGATGAAGAACTGAGGAGAGAAGAGAAGGATCACATTTAATGGTCCTCACATTGACAGCAATTATCAATAGGTTTTATAAGCGTGTTATTCAATATTTTACTATTGCTTAATGAACAGAAATTTGGCTGAACAGTTTTTTACTAATTGATTTGACTTAATTGCTTAAATTATAATTTAGTGATAGTTACATGATCAGTATATTATACACTGAAATGAGAATATGACATTCAGAATTTTGTGTAAAACATTTACCCTTAAATGACAGTCAATGCTATTGAATTGTGGGTAAAAACAATATATGCATCCAACAAGCTGTGAATTTGACCCCAGAGTAGTAATCTTGAAAACCTTCATCAGAAGACTTTCAGTATTTCCAAAGGGATCCTCGACGTTTAAACAAATAACATGTAACGTTTAAAAGACAATGCTGCCGCTACTCACTAGTAGTCCAGTGAAGGGCGCGACTCTGAACGTCGTTAAAAGGGACTGGCTCGCATCCCGAGTGGCAGCAAACACAACTCCGACTGCAACACTGAGTAGACCGCTCGTCATCTGCAAAGACTGTTGCAAACACAAACCCTCACAAATTAACCGTTGAAAATTATCATCCATAAATATATTTTCTGTGAAATGCATCACTAAAAGCAAGACCAGTCTAACTAAACATACACTTCTTTAAATTCATATATATTCATATATTTATATAGTTAGCTGTTACACAGTCCTGTCATATATTTATACAGTTAACTGTTACACAGTCCTGTCATATATTTATACAGTTAAATGTTACACAGTCCTGTCATATATTTATACAGTTAACTGTTACACAGTCCTGTCATATATTTATATAGTTAAATGTTACACAGTCCTGTCATATATTTATACAGTTAAATGTTACACAGTCCTGTCATATATTTAATGTATTTTAAAACATTTACATTTGTCTGGTAGTTATTTATTACTTGACATTTAATGACGAAAGATGCTATAAAAAGGGAAGAGAATTTCTGTGAAAATGTTTCATTTAAACAGTGTCATTACATCTCTTTCCTGCTCACAGTGTATAATACAGGACTGACATGATAAGGTATTTAAATATCTCAGTGTATAATATATGATAAGGTATTTAAATATCACAGTGTATAATACAGGACTGACATGATAAGGTATTTAAATATCTCAGTGTATAATATATGATAAGGTATTTAAATATCTCAGTGTATAATATATGATAAGGTATTTAAATATCACAGTGTATAATAGATGATAAGGTATTTAAATATCACAGTGTATTATACATGATAGGGTATTTAAATATCACACAGGTCCAAACTATGGAGACTAAACTATCCATAAACTTGAGATGGGCATTCATGCACGCCTGGAACCATGAGAACTCATGAGACAGTATACATTATATTCAAAGAAAAGGGTTTAGTTAACAGTTCCCCATTCAAAATAGACTTTCACACTTCTCTCATGAACAAACATACCAATAATTGCATTAGTTCCTCTTAGAAATTCCCCTGTGCATGTCCACTTAACATATAACAGAGACACTGTAAAGGCCTGTCTCTGAGTCGTACCAATAGACATAGCCATAGGAAGTAAGGGTGCTGAGGGTGTTGCAGTACCCCTTGAAAACTTGGAATAATAAATAAAATACAAAATAATTTAAAAATAATATGTGTATATGTAGAAAATAGTAAAAATTAAGAAAAACCCTTGAATGAGAAGGTGTGTCCAAACATTTGACTGATACTGTATATATACAGTATGTACACTACCGGTCAAAAGTTTTAGAAAACCTACTCATTCAAGGGTTTTTCTTCATTTTTACTTTCTCCTACGTTGGGTTAAAGGACAGATTTCCACTGGTCTAATGTCCATTGCTCGTGTTTCTTTGCCCAAGCAAGTCTCTTCTTCTCATTGGTGTCCTTTAGTAATGATTTCTTTGCAGCAATTCGACCATGAAGGCCTGATTCACACAGTCTCCTCTGAACAGTTGATGTTGAGATGTGTCTGTTACTTGAACTCTGTGAAGCATTTATTTGGGCTGCAATTTCTGAGGCTGGTAACTCTAATGAACTTATCCTCTGCAGCAGAGGTAACTGTGGGGCTTCCATTCCTGTGGCGGTTCTCATGAGAGACAGTTTCATCATAGCGCTTGATGGTTTTTGCGACTGCACTTGAAGAAACTTTCAAAGTTCTTGAAATTTTCCGGATTGACTGACCTTCATGTCATAAAGTAATGATGGACTGTCGTTTCTCTTTGCTTATTTGAGCTGTTCTTGCCTTAATATGGACTTGGTCTTTCACCAAATAGGGCTCTCTTCTGTATACCACCCCTACCTTGTCACAACACAACTGATTGGCTCAAACACATTAAAAAGGAAAGAAATTCCACAAATTAACTTTTAAGAAGGCGCACCTGTTAATTGAAATGCATTCATGACTACCTCATGAAGCTGGTTGAGAGAATGCCAAGAGTGTGCAAAGCTTTCATCAAGGCAAAGGGTGGCTACTTGGAAGAATCTCAAATATACAATACATTTTGATATGTTTAACACTTTTTGGGTTACTACATGATTCCATATGTGCTATTATTATACAATAAGGAAAATAGTAAAAATAAAGAAAAACCCTTGAATGAGTAGGTGTTCTAAATCTTCTGACCGGTAGTGCATATATTTTTTTAAATCACAGAATTAGCGCTGGGCCTTTACTAGTCCTGTAGTCGGTGAAAAAGTGACAGCACCCCCACCCTCAAACTACTTCCCACGGCTATGCCCATAGATTATATAGAGCTCTTAGTATCTATGCCCATGGACAAAGAGCATAAGATTATATAGAGCTCTTAGTATCTATGCCCATGGACAAAGAGCATAAGATTATATTGAGCTCTTAGTATTTATGCCCATAGATAAAGAGCATGAGATTATATAGAGCTCTTAGTATCTATCTATGCCCATAGACAAAGACCATAAGATCATATTGAGCTCTTAGTATTTATGCCCATAGATAAAGAGCATGAGATTATATAGAGCTCTTAGTGTCTATGGTCATAGATAAAGAGCAGTATAATATGGTGTTACATAGAGCTCTTAGTATTTATGGTCATAGATAAAGAGCATGAGATTATATAGAGCTCTTAGTGCCTATGGTCATAGATAAAGAGCAGTATAATATGGTATTATATAGAGCTCTTAGTGTCTATGCTCATAGATAAAGAGCATAAGATTATATTGAGCTCTTAGTATCTATGGTCATAGATGAAGAGCATGAGATTATATAGAGCTCTTAGTGTCTATGGTCATAGATAAAGAGCATGAGATTATATAGAGCTCTTAGTATTTATGGTCATAGATAAAGAGCATGAGATTATATAGAGCTCTTAGTATCTATGGTCATAGATAAAGAGCATGAGATTATATAGAGCTCTTAGTGTCTATGGTCATAGATAAAGAGCATGAGATTATATAGAGCTCTTAGTATCTATGGTCATAGATAAAGAGCATGAGATTATATAGACCTCTTAGTATTTATGGTCATAGATAAAGAGCAGTATAATATGGTATTATATAGAGCTCCTAGTATCTATGCTCATAGATAAAGAGCAGTATAATATGGTGTTATATTGAGCTCCTAGTATCTATGCTCATAGATAAAGAGCAGTATAATATGGTATTATATAGAGCTCCTAGTATCTATGGTCGTACCCCCAACACAGCAGGCTGCTTCAGCAACAGGTCATGGAGTGGTCCTTTGGGAGCAGGCATTAGTTCAGTTGCTTGGTAATACTTGATCAGTGTTTCTCCTCTCTGGTCACCGGCCTCCTCGTACTCCTGCTCCTCAGATTCAGGACCCAGGATGTCCATAGGGATGTCTGCACAAGCCATGACGTCTCAGTGACAATACCTGTGGGAATATGATGAGTATAAACTTCTGAAGTTATAATGCAATCATAACAGTTTGATATATATATACACTGTATACCCTTCATCTATTTCTTTAATTGCAACAATCATAATAATTATCATCCAATGTATTATTGTCTGAAATAGTCCTGATCATGTTTTTATCTCCTGAATTCATCGTCATCACCACCACCATCATCATCATCATCAACATCAACATTCAACATCATCATCATCAACAGCATCATCATCAACAGCATCATCATCATCAACATCATCACCACCATCAACATCATCATCATCATCAACATCAACATCAACATTCAACATCAACATCATCATCAACATCATCATCACCACCATCATCATCATCATCATCAACATCAACATCAACATTCAACATCAACATCATCATCATCAACAGCATCATCATCATCAACATCATCACCACCATCAACAGCATCATCACCATCAACATCATCATCACCATCAACATCTTATCAAAACAGTCATTATAGCCTACATTTAGCTTGAAACTGTTGTGAGAGAAATCCGAGTGTCTCGCCTATTTTTACATATAGGATCATTAACATGAAATATTGACAACTGCATTCATATGATATACATTTACATTAAAACTATCACTATTATTATATTGACATTTCTCACATTCACACTCACCAGAGTTGATTTAATGCTCGTACTGTTGTTCCCTAAAAAATATGCACGTGAAGTGCCTTCTTCAGCATCACTGTGTCTGCGCCCTGTAATAGTTGGCTTCTCACCATTTCCTCTATTGCCGTGGAGGAAGCTCTTCTAAACTGTTGACCACAATGGCCACCCTATCAGATGAGATATCTGCTGATTTAAAGACAAGAGGCGCCACGTCCTCCAATTGTTCAAACCACATGTGCTGTTAGTTTCAGGTGATGAGAGAGATGGTGTGAAGCGCTCAGAAACACACTACAACACTTAATGAACGTTGTTGTATGTAGACTATTCAGTTTCTGAAGAACTTTTCCACCTGTGAATTCAGTTCACCTTGTACCCGAAGCTCATCCACTCAGCTTGAGGGTTTTCAACAAACATAATTTATCTCAGTGCTCCCTCTCTGGTTCTCTCTCTCTCTGGTTCTCTCTCTCTCTGGTTCTCTCTCTCTCTCTGGTTCTCTCTCTCTCTGGTTCTCTCTCTCTCTCTGGTTCTCTCTCTCTCCCTCTCTGGTTCTCTCTCTCTCTCTCTGGTTCTCTCTCTCTCTCTCCCCCTCTCTGGTTCTCTCTCTCTCTCTCTCTCTCCCTCTCTGGTTCTCTCTCTCTCTGGTTCTCTCTCTCCCCCTCTCTGGTTCTCTCTCTCTGGTTCTCTATTTCTCTCTCTCCCCCTCTCTCTCTCTCCCTCTGGTTCTCTGTCTCTCTCTCTCTCCCTCTTGTTCTCTCTCTCATTCTCTCTCTCTCTCATTCTCTGTCTCTCTCTCTCATTCTCTCTCTCTCTCTCTCTCTCCCTCTTGTTCTCTCTCTCATTCTCTCTCTCTCTCTCTCCCTCTCTCCCTCCCTCTCTCCCTCTCTCTCTCTCTCTCTCTCTCTCTCTCTCTCTCTCTCTCTCTCTCTCTCTCTCTCTCTCTCTCTCTCTCTCTCTCTGTGCATGTGTATGAAAATGTCTTTGTCCATCACAGCTTGCTTACCAGACCAGCGCAGACGCCCTCCAAGTGTGACTTCCTCCATAAATTTAGAAACGAACAGCGGCAGGTTTGTAAACTTCATGAAACCTTGTTCTTCCTATTACCTTCCATTATTCATGACGTGTTTCCATTTAATTACAATGTCCATAGAGTTATTACAACAGTTTATGGTTTATTTCAGCAACATTATTACGGTAGTTTTTATTGGTCACGTTACATTACAGTGTCCTCATCACATCAGTAGTGTTATTGTCTACATGATGTGTTAATAAAGAGAAACTTCATATTCATCGTCTCCAGCACCACCCCAACATCAACATATGTGAAAATGGTGCGTTTCTATGTTCTGTAGTAAAGAAATATAGAGAAAGATATGTGTTTCCAATGACATCATCATTGTGCATCGTGTGATTTTGACCAGTTGTGAGGAGGCATTGCCTACTAATGACCTATTAATGGTTTACTAATTATGTCATTGGAAGCACTTGTCTTCCTCTATATTCACTAAAGTAGTTTTTATTTTATTTTTCTCCCTTTAATGAAATGTATTGTTCCCAGGGAAATGAAGTACACATTTCAGTCAGATGAGTGCATGGTCATCACTATACCTCTGGGCAGTCTCAGAAATGCTCAGGAGGGCCAGCTGATGCCTGACAACTTCCACTGTGTCTTCAAAGATGTCTACAAGGTCTTCCTCAAGGGTCAGCCTAAAGCTCTGGGGGTACGAATGGCAAACATGTTCCTATACAGCCGATTATAAATGGACTTCAGGCTAATCTGTGGATGATTAAAATACATTCATGATGAGCAGAAGTTACGTTGAACATTTGGTGTATGTTCATGTAAGGGCCAGTTTCTGGGATATTTTCTCATCTGTCTGATTACATCTTCTTCTTCTCGTTTTAGGCGGCTCAGCTCATTGCTGGAGTCCTTCTCTTGATTCTGGGGCTACTGTTTGTCCAGCAAAGCAAATTAGTTCTGATCTTCACCGTGCCCAGTGTCCTGGTAAGAACCACTGCAATCAGCCCACAAAGTAGTTTGTGTCATCATCAATTATTGGATTAGACACATGTTTGATACAACCGATGTTGGACCAAAGCTTTGTGTCGTCTCTATCCGTTATTCTCTCCTGTCGTCAGTGTGCATTGTGTGTGAAGTGTGAACTCTACAATGAGGATAATACATGTACTGTTGATTGAATTTGTCATCAGTCTCTCAAATAATGAAGGAACAAAAAAACCTATTTGTTTTATAAAGTTTGTTGTTGCTGGAATGCTGACCTATGCTGCAGGTCATTCTCCAAGTATGTGTGTGGTAAGTTCCAACTTTACAAATATATCTAAATTCAGTCATGGATCAAATATGAAATAATTGTAGATTATTATAAATTATTATGAAAATATTACACATCAAATATATCATAAACATGTTTTTCTCCACTACCAACAGACCAAACTGTCATTTTCCTTGAACATTGTCAGTTGTTTCTGGACAGTAGCTGCTGTTGTTCTCTGCACTGTCCCCGCCTCTCACGGTTTCCACGGGGACCATCAAGAGGTTCCAGAGTTAATTACTTCATTGTTTGTTTATTACATTGAATGAATTCATTAGTATTGATTTGTTAATGAGGTGGAATAGTACAAGCATTGAAATTAGATAACGCCATATGGATACTGAACTGTTTGTTTGCTTTGTAATTATGTGTAAATGTTCTCCACAAACAAAATGCTAAACCGAAACAGCTTATCAACATCAAATTAAACCAGAAAAAATCATGTGCATTAAGTGTATTAAGTTACTATTCTCTTTGTCAGGTATTTTCTGGTATCAAATGGATGATTGTAGTTCTCCTGGTCATTGAACTGGTTGTTTCCATGGTGGCGATCTACTGGGAGAGTAAAGCCGTGTGCAGACAGCACTTCAACATTCTGGTGAGACTCTGTTTATTATACTGACTGGCTGAACATTCTGGTGAGACTCTGTTTATTATACTGACTGGCTGAACATTCTGGTGAGACTCTACTGTTTATTATACTGACTGGGCTGAACATTCTGGTGAGACTCTACTGTTTATTATACTGACTGGGCTGAACATTCTGGTGAGACTCTGTTTATTATACTGACTGGGCTGAACATTCTGGTGAGACTCTACTGTTTATTATACTGACTGGGCTGAACATTCTGGTGAGACTCTGTTTATTATACTGACTGGGCTGAACATTCTGGTGAGACTCTGTTTATTATACTGACTGGGCTGAACATTCTGGTGAGACTCTACTGTTTATTATACTGACTGGCTGAACATTCTGGTGAGACTCTGTTTATTATACTGACTGGGCTGAACATTCTGGTGAGACTCTGTTTATTATACTGACTGGCTGAACATTCTGGTGAGACTCTACTGTTTATTATACTGACTGGGCTGAACATTCTGGTGAGACTCTACTGTTTATTATACTGACTGGCTGAACATTCTGGTGAGACTCTGTTTATTATACTGACTGGCTGAACATTCTGGTGAGACTCTACTGTTTATTATACTGACTGGCTGAACATTCTGGTGAGACTCTGTTTATTATACTGACTGGGCTGAACATTCTGGTGAGACTCTGTTTATTATACTGACTGGGCTGAACATTCTGGTGAGACTCTACTGTTTATTATACTGACTGGCTGAACATTCTGGTGAGACTCTACTGTTTATTATACTGACTGGGCTGAACATTCTGGTGAGACTCTACTGTTTATTATACTGACTGGCTGAACATTCTGGTGAGACTCTGTTTATTATACTGACTGGCTGAACATTCTGGTGAGACTCTGTTTATTATACTGACTGGGCTGAACATTCTGGTGAGACTCTACTGTTTATTATACTGACTGGCTGAACATTCATGTGATATGTTATACATTTATTATACTGACTGGCTGAACATTCATGTGATATGTTATACATTTATTATACTGACTGGCTGAACATTCTGGTGAGACTGTTTATTATACTGACTGGCTGAACATTCATGTGATATGTTAAACATTTATTATACTTATTATACTTTATTATTATTATACTTTATTATGTACATTTAATTAAATATATACTTATTTATCGCGACAAGTGTATTTACTGAGTGGGACACACTGCATAACCAAGCAACACATTCCTTGCAGGGCTCACTCAAAAAACAGACATGGGTCTCAAAGATAACTTCCTGTGTGGTTAAATAAATACATGTGCAATGTTTCTTTCTAGCCCATGGTCACCCTGAAGCAAGAGGTATGAACCTGAAGAACTGGCAGCAAACAACAAATAACTAAGTGAAATAATGATTAATCTTGTATGACATTTGTTTTACTTGTGCCAATTCACAAGTCACAATTCACGGACCTCCCGGTCGCGGCCGGTTTACGACAGAGTCTGGGCGCGAACCCAGGGTCTCTGGTGGCACAGCTGGCGCTGCAGTACAGCGCCCTTAACCACTGCGCCACCCGGGAAAATAGTGATATTTTGACACTGTCTCAAAAGTGCAAATAAGGAAATTAATTACAGAATATTATTTAGAAATACGTTTCTTCTACTGAGAAATAGTAATAACGTTGCATACCATTTTTTGGAGCAGTTTGTCAAAGAGAAAAGCTACTATCATGACAGATGTTTTACTTACAATTGCATTATGCAATATGACATTTTAAAATGTAGGTTATATTTTCATCTGACTTGTATCTGATTTAAATTAATTTAAACATGTATTGTTTAATGTCTTCTTTTTGTAACAATAGACCTGTAATTCCGTTCCTTCCTGATCACATTGTCATGATAATACAGCTATATTTTATGCACCAAAGCGAACAGAATATTTTCCAACCAACTATAGGACTTATTAAACTACAAATGATCACCAATGAATTGCAAGATTTTTTTTAATTGAATATACAGTATATATTTTATGTTTTACGGCATTTTATTTTGGCGAGACTGAAAAGTAAATTAGCTCTCAGAGAGGAACTGTTTCTTTCGACATAATTGAGGTTTGTTTTAACAGAGGTCTAGGGTCTAGGCTTGATGTGCTGATGCTGTGTCACCTACACCACACTGCCCAGAATGGCGAATGAGAAGCACAACACTCAGGCCTCTGGGGAGTTAGCAGGGTGCATGTGAGGTTCCACAAAAGAGAAGTTTCAAAACAGCTCAACAGCTTGTGGACACCAAGGAACTTTAACCGGTGCCCCAACACATTGACTCTGTACCTGTACCCTTTGTATAAAGCCTCCACATTGACTCTGTACCTGTACCCCCTGTATAAAGCCTCGCTACTGTTACTTTACTGCTGCTCTTTAATTATTTGTTACTTTTATTTTTTTCCATTTTTTACTTAACACAATAAAATGTAAATTAATAAAATGTATTTATATAGCCCTTCTTACATCAGCTGATATAACAAAATGCTGTACAGAAACCCAGCCTAAAACCCCAAACAGCAAGCAATGCAGGTGTAGAAGCATGAATACATCTGTTGTATTCGGCACATGTGACAAATACAATTGGATTTGATCTTTGTAATCTTTAAGGACGGGGGAGTTTTTCAGGATACAAAATACATGGAATGGAGCTAAGCACAGGCACCAATCCCAGAGCTAATCAGTAAAGTCAGAGCTAGTAGGGGAAAGTGGGATTATTTAAGATACTCTGTGAAGAGATAGGGTTTCAGATGTTTTCAGAAGATGGGCAGGGACTCAGCTGTCTTAACTTCAAGGGGAAGCTGGTTCTACCATTGGGGTGGCAGGATAGAGAGGTGCTTTGACTGGGCTGAGACTATTTTATTTCTGACAGGCGTTTATCAAGCCCTAAAAGTGACCACTTGAGGGTGTCAGAGGCACAGAAATAGATAACATTAGGCTATGTGCAAAAATACCAGACTGTGGGGCAATAGAGTCATTATGATGTTTAGTTGGTAAACAAGAGACCATTAGTCAGGTTGACAGTAGACAGTAGTGATGGGGGAAATAATCGACACAGGTACATATCAGGATATTCTTTTTGACAATATATCGTATCATTTTGACATTTTTGCAATATTATTTTTGCTCTAGTTGGCTGTACCTGCTCCAAAACTACAGTATTTATCCTTCATAGCTAGTTGTCTGTACCTGCTCCAAAACTCCAGTATTTATCCTTCATAGCTAGTTGTCTGTACCTGCACCAAAACTCCAGTATTTTTCCTTCATATCTTGTTCTCCATCTCCTTTTTAAACAAGGAGCCAATTGGTTTTCAGCACTTTTATTTCCATGACTGATCAAAACGTGTTTTCTCATGGCTCTTTTTAATTTTAATTAGACCTTTATTTAACTAGGCAGTTAAGAACACATTCTTATTGATGGGGACGGGGCAGGGCTCCATATATATATATATATAGGACAAAACACACATCAAGACAAGAGAGACAACACAACACTACTGTACATAAAGAGAGACCTAAGACAACAACATAACAAGGCAGCAACACATGACAACACAGCATGTTAGCAACACAACATGACAACAACATGGTAGCAACACAACATGACAACAACATGGGGGCAACACAACATGGTAGCAGCACAAAACATGGTACAAACATATTGTATCACAGACAACAGCATATGGTGAGCAATATGTTTGGTTTAAAAATAAACAAAGAGAGTCACATATTCTATGTATACATTCACATGAATGTATTGGGTAAAACCAACGTTTCTTCCTCACTGTGCCTTCTTCAGGGTGACCAAAACGTTGGTGTTTTACCCAATAAATGACTGGGAGTTTATATATAGAGAGTGACTCTCTTTCTTTGTTTTATAGCTTACAGTTTATTTGCAGTTAGTCAGCACCTCAACACCAAATCATTGCTCTGGGTGTTCGCACCAAAGTTATCGTGATAATATCTAATCGTGACATCCCGGGCGATTCACAGACTTAGTGGACAGGAGAATAAAGTTGTTTTATTCCATTATGTTCTATTCTATTATTATAATGTCCATACTGATGGTTTTTCATACATTATGTGAAGCCCTTACAGAGAATAATAATGATATCCATTTTACTAATGCATTTTCATAATGCAGTGATTTGACTACGATCTCTCCCACTTTTCAGATAACTAATGTAGGTTAGGAATAATGTAGGTTAGGAATAATGTAGGTTAGGAATAATGTAGGTTAGGACACTCATGACATCAATGCTTGTGGTTGGAAAATATTCATATTACTCTTTACCCTCCTGTGACATGAACGTAAATAACCTCACGCGGTGTGGAACTGACCTTGGTTTACCCATAGAAATATAATCCTTTCTATTTATGTGGGTTTGCCTTGGTGGTTTACAAACGTTAAGAAAATAGCGCGTGATTGATCTCATAAACTGAACCCTTCGGCTTTCCATAGTGGCACTCCCCTAGACTTACAAACCAATCAAAAAATCGAGAGTTTCTTTTCCCCTAAAACGTTTCAGTAAATTTAACCCGTGATGTTTGCACTCGCAAGAAGGCAGCAGTTCATTCTTGACTCTGTTTTTCTTTATGTTGTGCTGTTGCGCACATATTTAACGGACGTGCGTCTGGTCGTTTTGGTCTTTACTAGTGGACAACATGAATCATTAATTTCCCTGAACGTCTAAATGTCAATCTAAAGGAGCCCGCAGGAGGTGAAGCGGATTCCTCTGGTCACGCTCCCGCAATTATGGCGTCCGGATATGGGTACGAATCGCGGACTATAGGCAAAGATGATGTGAACTACAGGATGCATTTCCGTATGATCAACGAGCAGCAAGTGGAGGATATTACACTGGACTTTTTCTATAAGCCGCACACAATAACACTGTTAACATGCACAGTGCTCAGCTTGATGTATTTTGCATTTACAAGGTAAGTAGTAGAGTGGCTAGCCAGTTAACTACCGGTAGTTAACATTAGCTAGCTATATGCTAAAGATATTGACTGGGCCAACTGCCAGAGCAGCTAAGTGTTTGTTTATGCAGTCAAAAAAGTAATTACGTTCGCTAGTATTTCAGACAATTGACATGTGTAACTAAGGTCTTTCGATGAAGTAGTTAGCTAGCTTAAGTTCTCTGGTGCGGGACTGACCATCTGGCTCGTCTCTAATGAAGGAGAATGTTTAATTTGTTTGGTTTCGATGTAGCAAGTGGGCTGATTATTTGCTATTTGTAGCTCCATTGTGTCAACGTGCCACGTTTGTATCTTTTCTATACCGTGGGGAAGGATCTCCCTTCCTTGTTCCTGGTGGTCCATTTTTATCTGCAAGATTCATCTAGCCGTTTCTTACATCATGGGTGCGTTCAGTTCGATTGAACATTTGCTACGTTGCGGAGCCGTTTGCATTGAACGTTCTTGAACAGTCTTTGAGGTACCTTTGCGCCGTTTGTTGGGTGTGGCAGGCTGTGGTTGAAGCAACGAGTTACGTATTTAAAGGAGAGCGGTGCATTTTGACTTCGCAACCCAACCTCTCCCGGTTTTCAACTGGTCGTTCGTACAGCACCGTTTCCACTACGTTTTTGCGTACTGAACGCAGCCCATGATGTACAGCTTAGCTGTGTCCAAATGGCATCCTATTCCATATAGCGCCATGGTCAAAAGTATTTCACTATGTGGAATGGGGTGCCATTAGGGACAAATCCCTTATCTGCTGCTCTCATCAAGAGTGGTTTATCCTCAATAACCAAATGGAATGGGGGGGTGTCAGGAGTAGGTCAACCAGCACTGATGAGTGAATTATAATATCATTTCAGCCCTCTCACTGGTCTTTCATAAGTGTGATTGAAGGAGAGCACAGTACAGCAGGCTATGTGGGGACAGAGGTGGGAATAGAATTTGGCTTTCAAACCCACCTGTCCAATCAGTGCATCAGTTTTAGAACTGTTTTCATCTCACTGACTCTGAAATGTCTTAATGCTGGTTTTGGTTTGTGTTAATAATCCTTGCCTTTTTGTTATGTTAGGGATGAGACAAACGAAGACGCCAACTTGTGGGTGGGCCTCATCCTGGTCCTCTCCTTCTTCCTGGTCATCAGTGTTCTGGCCTTCCCTAACGGTAAGGACAAGGTTGTCCCAAGTTGCTTCTGACATCAAATGGCACCCTTTTCCCCTATATAGTGCACTACTTTAGACCTGGGCTCTGGTCAAAAGTAGTGCACTACATAGGGAATAGGGTGCTAGTGTAACCTCTGAAATGGCTAGCTAGTGCGCGGGTAGTAGCGTTTGAAACTGTGATGTCACTCGCTCTGAGATCTTGAAGTAGTTGTTTCCCTTACTCTGCCGTGGCTTTTGTGGAGTGGTGGGTAACGATGCTTCGAGGGTGACTGTTCATAAAACGTTGTATGTGTCAGACATCTCTACATGTCATTATACACCAGCCTTGGAACGTTAAGTGTGGATGAAGTTGTTGATTCAGTATTTTTTGACTCTTCTCTCTCTAGGACCATTTACCAGACCACATCCGGCGATATGGCGAATAGTTTTCGGTGAGTGACATTAAGTGACAAATCTAACAATCCCATTTTTTGTATAGGCCTAGCTACCATTCCAGTTCATTTTGAATGAGTTTAACCATGAATTATCCACCCAATTCATGACTTGGTAATCTCTCTAGGTGTCTTTATAGGTTCCTTCCTTCTAGGGAGTGTTTCCTGGCCACGGTGCTTCTGCTTCAGATGCTCTTTGGGGTTTAGGCCTACTTTCTGACAACTGTTGCTGTAAAAAGGGCTTTCTAAATTGCTGAAACCAGTTCAGTCCTGATTGAATGAGATTCCGCCTAATCTGTTATTGCTCTGTTATGGTCAGGCGTGAGTGTGCTGTACTTCCTGTTCCTAGTGATCTGACATCTCCCTGTTATGGTCAGGTCTGAGTGTGCTGTACTTCCTGTTCCTAGTGATCTGACATCTCCCTGTTATGGTCAGGTCTGAGTGTGCTGTACTTCCTGTTCCTAGTGTTCTGACATCTCCCTGTTATGGTCAGGTCTGAGTGTGCTGTACTTCCTGTTCCTGGTGATCTGACATCTCCCTGTTATGGTCAGGTCTGAGTGTGCTGTACTTCCTGTTCCTAGTGATCTGACATCTCCCTGTTATGGTCAGGTCTGAGTATGCTGTACTTCCTGTTCCTAGTGATCTGACATCTCCCTGTTATGGTCAGGTCTGAGTGTGCTGTACTTCCTGTTCCTGGTGTTCATCATCTTCCTAAACTGGGAGCAGGTGAAGAACGTCATGTACTGGCTGGACCCCAACCTGCGCTACGCCACCCGGGAGGCTGACATCATGGTGAGTAAGCAGCAGCCTTGCTCTCCTATCAGTCTCTGTGGTTGCATCCCAACTCACCCTGTTCCCTATGGAGTGCACTACTTTTCACTAGACCCGTGGTCAAAAGTAGTGCACGAAAATAGGGGAATAGAGTGCCATTTGGGACGCACACTTTCTTTACTGTCAGTTTCCGATCTCTTAGCTATCAGTCTCTTGGTTAGCACATTGACCTCGGCTACTTCCTGATTCTCCACCTGAGGTGCACACTTCCCGGCATGCCTCTTAACAATTGTGAAACTCCCTCCAGCCAATTCTTACAACAATCCAATGCTTTTAATCCATGATGGGAAGTGTGCAAGTCCAAACTTGGGTGGGAGAAACAGGATACAGTCCTCTTCTAGCACCAACACTCACTTCCTCATGCTCTTGTTCTGATTGGCTAGTGTTGATGTCGTCTCTGGCTGCTGTGCTCTGCTTGTAGGAGTATGCAGTGAACTGTCACGTGATCACCTGGGAGCGAATCCTGAGCCACTTTGACATATTTGCCTTCAGTCACTTCTGGGGCTGGGGCATGAAGGCCCTGCTCATCCGCAGCTATGGCCTCTGTTGGACCATCAGCATCACCTGGGAGCTCACTGAGGTACACACCCCAAACCTGAACACACACAAACACCAAATGTCAGAACATTTGGTTAGGAGAGTGTCAGAGAAGGAGTTTAGGAGAGGTATAAATGATTACTCTTCCTCTCCCTATTTTCCTCATCCTCTCCTCCTCAGCTGTTCTTCATGCACCTGCTGCCTAACTTTGCTGAGTGCTGGTGGGACCAGCTGATCCTGGACATCCTGTTGTGTAATGGAGGAGGCATCTGGATGGGTATGACTGTCTGTCGCTTCCTGGAGATGAGGACCTACCACTGGGCCTCCATCAAGTAGGTACCCATAACCCTATCACTGGGCCTCCATCAAGTATGTACCCATAACCCTATCACTGGGCCTCCATCAAGTATGTACCCATAACCCTACCACTGGGCCTCCATCAAGTAGGTACCCATAACCCTATCACCGGGCCTCCATCAAGCAGGTACCCATAACCCTATCACTGGGCCTCCAAGCAGGTACCCATAACCCTATCACTGGGCCTCCATCAAGCAGGTACCCAAACCCTATCACTGGGCCTCCATCAAGTATGTACCCATAACCCTACCACTGGGCCTCCATCAAGTAGGTACCCATAACCCTATCACTGGGCCTCCATCAAGTAGGTAACCATAACCCTGCCACTGGGCCTCCATCAAGCAGGTACCCATAACCCTATCACTGGCCTCCATCAAGTATGTACCCATAACCCTACCACTGGGCCTCCATCAAGTAGGTACCCATAACCCTATCACTGGGCCTCCATCAAGCAGGTACCCATAACCCTATCACTGGGCCTCCATCAAGTATGTACCCATAACCCTACCACTGGGCCTCCATCAAGTAGGTACCCATAACCCTGCCACTGGGCCTCCAAGTAGGTACCCATAACCCTACCACTGGGCCTCCATCAAGCAGGTACCCATAACCCTACCACTGGGCCTCCATCAAGTAGGTACCCCATAACCCTACCACTGGGCCTCCAAGTAGGTACCCCATAACCCTACCACTGGGTCTCCATCAAGTAGGTACCCATAACCCTATCACTGGGCCTCCATCAAGTAGGTAACCATAACCCTGCCACTGGGCCTCCATCAAGCATGTACCCATAACCCTATCACTGGGCCTCCATCAAGCAGGTACCCATAACCCTATCACTGGGCCTCCATCAAGCAGGTACCCATAACCCTACCACTGGGCCTCCATCAAGTAGGTACCCCATAACCCTACCACTGGGCCTCCATCAAGTAGGTACCCCATAACCCTACCACTGGGCCTCCATCAAGTAGGTACCCCATAACCCTACCACTGGGCCTCCATCAAGTAGGTCCTCCTGACCCTACCACTGGGCCTCCATCAGGTACACAAAGTATATGGACACCTGCTCATCAAACATCTCATTCCAAACCCCCCCCTCCCCCTTTTCTGCAAATAACAGCCTCCACAATTCTGGGAAGGCTTTCCACTAGATGTTGGAACATTGCCGTGGGGACTTGCTTCCATTCAGCCATGAGCATTAGTGGGGTCGGGGGCCGTTGCTGAAACAGGAAAGGGCCTTTCCCAAACGTTTTCCACAAAGTTAGTAGCACAGAGTCATCTAGCATGTTATTGTATGCTGTAGCTTTAAGATTTCCCTTCACTGGATCTAAGAGACCTAGCCCGAACCATGAAAAACAGACCCAGACCATTATTCTGTCAAACCCAGATTCTTCCGTCTTGCTGCCAGATGGTGAAGCGTGATTCATCACTCCAGAGAACACGTTTCCACTTCTCCAGAGTCCGATGGTGGAGCGCCTTACACCACTCTAGCTGAAGCTTGGCATTGGGCGTGGTGATCTTAGGTTTGTGTGCAGCAGCTGGGCCATGGAAACCCATTTCATGAAGCTCGCGACGAACAGTTCTTGTGCTGACGTTGCTTCCAGAGGCAGTTTGGAACTCGTTGTCAGTGTTGCAACCGAGGACAGGCGATTCTTATGCGTTTCAGCACTTGACGGTCCTGTTCTGTGAGCTAGTGTGGCCTACCACTTCACGGCTGAGCTGTTGTTGCTCCTAGATGTTTCCACTTCACAATAACAGCACTTACAGTTGACCGGGGCAGCTCTAGCAGGGCAAAAATGTGACGAACTGACTTGTTGGAAAGGTGGCATTTTATGACGGTGCCACGTTGATAGTCACTGAGCTCTTCAGTACGGGCTATTCTACTGCCAATATGTGTCTATGGAGATTGCATGGCTGTATGCTAGATTTTATATACAGGTCAGCAAACGGGTGTAGCTGAAAATGCCAAACCTGCTAATATGATGGGGTGTCCATATACTTTTGCCTATGTAGTGTAGATCCTCCTAGCCCTACCACTGGGCCTCCAGCATGTAGGTCCCCTCCCTCCCTCGCTTTACTGGCTGTGTCACAATTGGCACCCTTTTCCCTGTAAAGAGCAGTTCTTTTGACCAGGCCCCATGGGGCTCTGCAATAGCGTCCTGTCCAGGGGGTGTACTTGTTGGTCAAGCTGCCTCGCGCTACCTAAACAGGAGATCTGCTTCTGGCTCAGACAAGGCTACTTACTTTCTCTAGGGAATTGAGTGACATTTGTTCACGTCTCAGAAACAAAACCGTATGGAAATGGACTTCCTACATTTTTACATGGACCTTTTTAGTCATTTATCAGACTTTCTGATCCAGAGGCACTTACAGTTTAGCTTTCGTTTAGTATTATCAGGCCCGTTGCCCGGTAACGAGGTGGCCTTGAATGATTTATGTAATGGCATTGTTTTCATCCTAGTTAGCTGTGTGTTACTGGTCTTATTGTATGTTTATTCACAAGCCTTAACTCTTCTGCCGTGTGCCTCTACCTGTCCAGGGACATCCACACCACGACGGGGAAGATCAAACGTGCTGCGCTCCAGTTCACCCCGGCTAGCTGGACCTACGTCCGCTGGTTTGACCCCAAGTCTTCCCTGCAGCGCGTTACCGGGGTCTACCTCTTCATGATCATCTGGCAGGTATGTTCCTGGTTTCAAATGTACAAAAATGTCATTCTATTTCTAATGCACCCATGTCCAATAACACCCTATAGTGCACTACTTTAGGGCCCTGGTCAAAGTCTATCTGACAGCACTAGGTATATGGGGAGTTCTGGCCTGACAGCACTAGGTATATGGGGAGTTCTGGCCTGACAGCACTAGGTATACGGGGAGTTCTGGCCTGACAGCACTAGGTATATGGGGAGTTCTGGCCTGACAGCACTAGGTATACGGGGAGTTCTGGCCTGACAGCACTAGGTATATGGGGAGTTCTGGCCTGACAGGGGTTAGCTGACAGCACTAGGTATATGCAGAGTTCTGGCCTGACAGGGGTTAGCTGACAGCACTAGGTATATGCAGAGTTCTGGCCTGACAGGGGTTAGCTGACAGCACTAGGTATATGCAGAGTTCTGGCCTGACAGGGGTTAGCTGACAGCACTAGGTATATGCAGAGTTCTGGCCTGACAGGGGTTAGCTGACAGCACTAGGTATATGCAGAGTTCTGGCCTGACAGGGGTTAGCTGACAGCACTAGGTATATAGGGAGTTCTGGCCTGACAGGGGTTAGCTGACAGCACTAGGTATATAGGGAGTTCTGGCCTGACAGGGGTTAGCTGACAGCACTAGGTATATAGGGAGTTCTGGCCTGACAGGGGTTAGCTGACAGCACTAGGTATATGCAGAGTTCTGGCCTGACAGGGGTTAGCTGACAGCACTAGGTATATGGGGAGTTCTGGCCTGACAGCACTAGGTATACGGGGAGTTCTGGCCTGACAGCACTAGGTATACGGGGAGTTCTGGCCTGACAGCACTAGGTATACGGGGAGTTCTGGCCTGACAGCACTAGGTATATGGGGAGTTCTGGCCTGACAGGGGTTAGCTGACAGCACTAGGTATATGCAGAGTTCTGGCCTGACAGGGGTTAGCTGACAGCACTAGGTATATGCAGAGTTCTGGCCTGACAGGGGTTAGCTGACAGCACTAGGTATATGCAGAGTTCTGGCCTGACAGGGGTTAGCTGACAGCACTAGGTATATGCAGAGTTCTGGCCTGACAGGGGTTAGCTGACAGCACTAGGTATATGCAGAGTTCTGGCCTGACAGGGGTTAGCTGACAGCACTAGGTATATGCAGAGTTCTGGCCTGACAGGGGTTAGCTGACAGCACTAGGTATATAGGGAGTTCTGGCCTGACAGGGGTTAGCTGACAGCACTAGGTATATAGGGAGTTCTGGCCTGACAGGGGTTAGCTGACAGCACTAGGTATATGCAGAGTTCTGGCCTGACAGGGGTTAGCTGACAGCACTAGGTATATGCAGAGTTCTGGCCTGACAGGGGTTAGCTGACAGCACTAGGTATATGCAGAGTTCTGGCCTGACAGGGGTTAGCTGACAGCACTAGGTATATGCAGAGTTCTGGCCTGACAGGGGTTAGCTGACAGCACTAGGTATATGCAGAGTTCTGGCCTGACAGGGGTTAGCTGACAGCACTAGGTATATGCAGAGTTCTGGCCTGACAGGGGTTAGCTGACAGCACTAGGTATATGCAGAGTTCTGGCCTGACAGGGGTTAGCTGACAGCACTAGGTATATGCAGAGTTCTGGCCTGACAGGGGTTAGCGGCTAGCACTAGGTATATGCAGAGTTCTGGCCTGACAGGGGTTAGCTGACAGCACTAGGTATATGCAGAGTTCTGGCCTGACAGGGGTTAGCGGCTAGCACTAGGTATATGCAGAGTTCTGGCCTGACAGGGGTTAGCGGCTAGCACTAGGTATATGCAGAGTTCTGGCCTGACAGGGGTTAGCGGCTAGCACTAGGTATATGAAATGGTTTTGCCACAGTGTTCCGTAATGAATATGACCCTGGGTTAATGATGGAAAGCACTGGAGTTTATTCAGTGCTTCACCATCTATCCATCCACCCCACGGTGTGGTGGGGCGCTGTCCCCCGTCCAGATACTGTCCACCCAGTCACATGTCATCCGGGTAGTTTCTCACTCTTTAAGTAATGATATTTCAATAAGAACACGCCAGGTAGAATCCCCATATACACTCCCAGTCAAAAGTTTGGGGACACTTACTCATTCCAAGGTTTCTTTTTAAAACTATTTTCTAAATTGTAGAATGCAAATCTGTCAAGGCAAAAAGTGGCTACCTTGAAGAATTTCAAATATAAAATACTTACTGCATGATTCCGTAGGTGTTTTTTCATAGTTTTGAAGTCTTCACTATTATTCTACAATGCAGAAAATAGTCAAAATAAAGAAAACCCCTGGAATGGAATGAGTCAATGTGTTCAAACAGCTGACTGGTACTGTATAGATGGTACTGTATAGATGGTACTGTATAGATGGTACTGTATAGATGGTGCTGTATAGATGGTACTGGTACTGTATAGATGGTACTGGTACTGTATAGATGGTACTGTATAGATGGTACTGTATAGATGGTACTGTATAGATGGTACTGTATAGATGGTACTGTATAGATGGTACTGTATAGATGGTACTGTATAGATGGTACTGTATAGATGGTACTGGTACTGTATAGATGGTACTGGTACTGTATAGATGGTACTGTATAGATGGTACTGTATAGATGGTACTGTATAGATGGTACTGTATAGATGGTACTGTATAGATGGTACTGTATAGATGGTACTGTATAGATGGTACTGTATAGATGGTACTGGTACTGTATAGATGGTACTGGTACTGTATAGATGGTACTGTATAGATGGTACTGGTACTAAACATACGGTACGGTTACTGTATAGATGGTACGGGTACTGTATAGATGGTACGGGTACTGTATAGATGGTACGGGTACTGTATAGATGGTACGGGTACGGTATAGATGGTACGGGTACTGTATAGATGGTACGGGTACTGTATAGATGGTACGGGTACTGTATAGATGGTACGGGTACTGTATAGATGGTACGGGTACTGTATAGATGGTACGGGTACTGTATAGATGGTACGGGTACTGTATAGATGGTACGGGTACTGTATAGATGGTACGGGTACTGTATAGATGGTACGGGTACTGTATAGATGGTACGGGTACTGTATAGATGGTACGGGTACTGTATAGATGGTACGGGTACTGTATAGATGGTACGGGTACTGTATAGATGGTACGGGTACTGTATAGATGGTACGGGTACTGTATAGATGGTACTGTATAGATGGTACTGTATAGATGGTACTGTATAGATGGAACGGAACGGGTACTGGATAGATGGAACGGAACGGGTACTGGATAGATGGAACGGAACGGGTACTGGATAGATGGAACGGAACGGGTACTGGATAGGTGGTACGGTTCTGGGACTGTATAGGTGGTACAACACTGGTACAGCACTGGTACTGTATAGATGGTACAGTACTGGTACTGTATAGATGGTACAACACTGGTACTGTATAGATGGTACAACACTGGTACTGTATAGATGGTAGAACACTGGTACTGTATAGGTGGTACTGTATAGATGGTACAACACTGGTACTGTATAGATGGTACTGTTACTCTATAGATGATACTGTACTGTATAGATGGTACTGTACTGGTACTGTATAGATACTGTATAGATGGTACAACACTGGTACTGTATAGATGGTACTGTATAGATGGTACAACACTGGTACTGTATAGATGGTACAACACTGGTACTGTATAGATGGTACAACACTGGTACTGTATAGATGGTACAACACTGGTACAGTACTGGTACTGTATAGATGGTACAACACTGGTACTGTATAGGTGGTATTGCATAGATGGTACTGTATAGTTGGTACTGTACTGTATAGATGGTACTGTACTGGTACTGTATAGATGGTACTGTATAGATGGTGCTGTATAGATGGTACAATACTGGTACTGTATAGGTGGTACTGTATAGATGGTACTGTATAGATGGTACTGTATAGATGGTACTGTATAGATGGTACTGTACTGGTACTGTATAGATGGTGCTGTATAGATGGTACTGTATAGATGGTACTGTATAGATGATACTGTACTGTATAGATGGTACTGTATAGAGGATACTGTATAGAGGATACTGTATAGATGATACTGTATAGATGGTACAACACTGATACTGTATAGATGGTACAACAGTGGTACTGTATAGATGATACTGTATAGATGATACTGTATCGATTGTACTGTACTGGTACTGTATAGATGGTACAACACTGGTACTGTATAGATGGTACAACAGTGGTACTGTATAGGTGGTACTGTATAGGTGGTACTGTATAGATGGTACAACACTGGTACTGTATAGGTGGTACTGTATAGATGGTACAACACTGGTACTGTATAGATGGTACAACACTGGTACAGTACTGGTACTGTATAGATGGTACAACACTGGTACTGTATAGGTGGTATTGCATAGATGGTACTGTATAGTTGGTACTGTATAGATGGTACAACACTGGTACTGTATAGGTGGTACTGTATAGATGGTACAATACTGGTACTGTATAGGTGGTACTGTATAGATGGTACAATACTGGTACTGTATAGATGGTACTGTATAGATGGTACTGTACTGTATAGATGGTACTGTACTGGTACTGTATAGATGGTGCTGTATAGATGGTACTGTATAGATGATACTGTACTGTATAGATGGTACTGTACTGGTACTGTATAGAGGATACTGTATAGATGATACTGTATAGATGGTACAACACTGGTACTGTATAGATGGTACTGTATAGATGGTACTACACTGGTACTGTATAGATGGTTCAACACTGGTACTGTATAGATGGTACAACACTGGTACTGTATAGATGGTACAACACTGGTACTGTATAGATGGTACAACACTGGTACTGTATAGATGGTACAACACTGGTACTGTATAGATGGTACAACACTGGTACTGTATAGATGGTACAACACTGGTACTGTATAGATGGTACAACACTGGTACTGTATAGATGGTACAACACTGGTACTGTATAGATGGTACAACACTGGTACTGTATAGGTGGTATTGCATAGATGGTACTGTATAGGTGGTATTGCATAGATGATACTGTATAGATGATACTGTATCGATTGTACTGTACTGGTACTGTATAGATGGTACAACACTGGTACTGTATAGATGGTACAACAGTGGTACTGTATAGGTGGTACTGTATAGGTGGTACTGTATAGGTGGTACAACACTGGTACTGTATAGGTGGTACTGTTACTCTATAGATGATACTATACTGTATAGATGGTACAATACTGGTACTGTATAGATGGTACAATACTGGTACTGTACTGGTACTGTATAGATGGTACAACACTGGTACTGTATAGGTGGTATTGTATAGATGGTACTGTATAGGTGGTACTGTATAGGTGGTACTGTATAGGTGGTACAACACTGGTACTGTATAGGTGGTACTGTATAGATGGTACAACACTGGTACTGTATAGATGGTACTGTATATAGGATACTGTATAGATGGTACAATACTGGTACTGTATAGATGGTACAATACTGGTACTGTATAGATGGTACAATACTGGTACTGTATAGATGGTACAACACTGGTACTGTATAGGTGGTACTGTATAGGTGGTACTGTTACTCTATAGATGATACTGTACTGTATAGGTGGTACTGTATAGGTGGTACTGTGTAGGTGGTACAACACTGGTACTGTATAGATGGTACTGGTACTGTATAGATGGTACTGGTACTGTATAGGTGGTACTGTACTGTTACTCTATTGATGATACTGTATAGATGATACTGTATAGATGGTACAACACTGATACTGTATAGAGGACACTGTATAGAGGATACTGTATAGATGATACTGTATAGATGGTACTGTATAGATGGTACAACACTGTTACTCTATAGATGATACTGTACTGTATAGATGGTACTGTATAGGTGGTACTGTATAGGTGGTACTGTATAGGTGGTACTGTATAGATGGTACTGGTACTGTATAGAGGGTACTGTATAGAGGGTACTGTATAGAGGGTACTGTATAGGTGGTACAGTACTGGTACTGTATAGATGGTACAACACTGGTACTGTATAGAGGGTACTGTATAGAGGGTACTGTATAGGTGGTACAGTACTGGTACTGTATAGAGGGTACTGTATAGAGGGTACTGTATAGAGGGTACTGTATAGAGGGTACTGTATAGAGGGTACTGTACTGGTACTGTATAGATGGTACAACACTGGTACTGTATAGGTGGTACTGTACTGGTACTGTATAGAGGGTACTGTATAGAGGGTACTGTATAGGTGGTACAGTACTGGTACTGTATATATGGTACAACACTGGTACTGTATAGGTGGTACTGTATAGGTGGTACTGTGTAGGTGGTACAACACTGGTACTGTATAGATGGTACTGGTACTGTATAGATGGTACTGGTACTGTATAGGTGGTACTGTACTGTTACTCTATTGATGATACTGTATAGATGATACTGTATAGATGGTACAACACTGATACTGTATAGAGGATACTGTATAGAGGATACTGTATAGAGGATACTGTATAGAGGATACTGTATAGAGGGTACTGTATAGATGGTACTGTATAGATGGTCCAACACTGGTACTGTATAGGTGGTACTGTATAGATGGTACTGTTACTCTATAGATGATACTGTATAGATGATACTGTACTGTATAGATGGTACTGTACTGGTACTGTATAGAGGATACTGTATAGATGATACTGTATAGATGGTACAACACTGGTACTGTATAGATGATACTGTACTGTATAGATGGTACAACACTGGTACTGTATAGATGATATTGTATAGATGGTTCTGTATAGATGGTACTGTATAACGGGGATTCTGCCTGGTGTGTTCTTATTGAAAACAAATTTCTTAAAGAGTGAGAAACTGACATGTAACTGGGTGGACAGTTTCTGGATGGGGGACAGCGCCCCACCACACCGTGGGGTGGATGCAAAGATGTTGCCCTTCAATAAGTTCCAGTGCTTTCCATCATTAACCCAGGGTCATATTCATTAGGGAGCACTGTGGCAAAACCATTTTTGCAATGGAAAATGAAAACGAGCATTTCTTGTTGGAGAAGTTCTAGTAGTCCCTCCCAGTCTTAGTCCGTTGTCTACCATTTGTTGCCAATGAATAAAATCCAGGTCCCCCCCCCCCCCCCCCCCCCCCCCTTATTCCTCAATACTGGATGCCATGGCGATGAAAAGCTGAGCAGCTTCTCTTGAAATGGACTAGTCTCTCCTCTCCCTCCCTCCCGTTCCCAACACTCTGGGGGCTTGAAATAGTAATTACCCACTCTTTGAGAGTAGCTTTACGAGGGGTGGGGGGAGATTGTGGAGGGATGGGTGAGTAGGGACGAGGGGAGAGCGAAGGTAGAGAGAGAGAGTCCTCAGGAGTAGCTACAGTTTAGCTGCATTCTCTCCAGAGGGCCCCTAGACAGTCTTATTTGGCCCTGAGCCTATCTCTACACTGAGACACACACACACACACACACAGGCTCAGGGCCAAATGACAGTTTGTTGAGACAGTCGGGTTCCAGTCTCTTCATTATGCTGTACTGTGGATGATGAGGAGCGCAGGGTCAAACTGTGAGTGGGTCCAAATGTTGACATGGTTCAGGTTCATTGTATTGCATAGCTAGGCTATGTATTCTACTTCCTCATTAGGGAGGTAGAGAGAGGAGTTAGTTGGGGTGGCAGGTAGCCTGGTTGTTAGAGCATTGGGCCAGTAACCAAAAGGTTGCTAGATCGAATCCCCGAGCTGACAAGTAAAAAATCTGTCGTTCTGCCCCTGAACAAGGCAGTTAACCCACTGTTCCTAGGCCGTCATTGTAAATATGATTTTGTTCTTAACTGACTTCCCTAGTTAAATTACAAAAAAATCTAATAATTAGTGGCTGTATTCAGTGTGATTAGAGCCCTGTGTAGAGCCCTGTGTGGGGGGGAGCTCTGTAGTGCCCTGTGTAGGGGGTGACTTTGTGATGGTGTCTGTGATAACTCTCTCAGTTTCTCCATAGCTGACAGAGTTGAACACATTCTTCCTGAAGCACATATTTGTGTTCCCGGCGTGCCACGCCCTCAGCTGGTGTCGGATCCTCTTCATCGGCATCATCACAGCTCCCACCGTGAGGTAGGACCTCACCCCTCACCTGGGCTGATCTCTCCTCTGTTCCTCTCTCCTCTGTCCCCCCCCCCCCCTCTCCTCTGTCATCCCCCCCTCTCTCCTCTGTCCTCTGCCCCCCCTTCTCTCCCAATTTGCACCCCTTCTGCACCAGTCTTCAGAAAACTCCTCAGTCATACCGTCAGTGTTTGTCCAACATGTCTAGAGTTAATGGCTATGAGAGGACAGCTCTCTGTCTGTGGTAAACTGGTTCACATGTCTGCCTTCACATCCTGTGTTTGTCCTGACCTGTGGTGGTGTTTTCTCCCTGTGTTTTTCAGGCAGTACTATGCCTACCTCACAGACACACAGTGTAAGCGTGTTGGGACACAGTGCTGGGTGTTTGGGTGAGTGTTATTTCATTAGCTACTACCATGACGACAGTAGATGATGTCTGAGGAGATAAAGCTGTTTACTCTGCTGTCTGCCATCTACACCATTAAACTACAATACACATTTACGTCTGCAGTAGTCAGCCGTCAGGTCGATGATTTAGTCAACAACTGAACAGAGCTCTTTGACGGTGTGGTTTGTACCTTTGGGCTGTGTGTTTGTATGTAAACTGTAGCAGTGTGAGAGTGAAGACATGGGAGATGGAGGCTAGTGTTAACAGACCTTCTACAGCGTGGAGGACTGAGAAACTGTAGCAGTGTGAGGGTGAAGACATGGGAGATGGAGGCTAGTGTTAACAGACCTTCTACAGTGTGGAGGACTGAGAAACTGTAGCTCTGTGAGGGTGAAGACATGGGAGATGGAGGCTAGTGTTAACAGACCTTCTACAGCGTGGAGGACTGAGAAACTAGCTGGTTAGGGCTGTACACACAGTCACACACACACACACAGACACGCACACAGTCACAGACACAGACAGTCTGGCAGTGAAGCACTACAAAACAATGGCCTCCATTATCCCCCAGCTAAACCCTGAGTATTAAAGACTGGCCGTATGAAAGTCATTACTAAGACACATAGTGTAGGAGTGTGTAGGGTAGAATACTCTATAATACTGGAATCTCTAAGTCAGTGTGTATTCTGACTGTTATTTATGTTTAGATATACACACACTTCTCTCAATCAAATCAAACTTTATTTGTCACATGCGCCGAATACAACAAGTGTGTATTACTGGGAAATGCCGAATACAACAAGTGTGTATTACTGGGAAATGCTGAATACAACAAGTGTGTATTACTGGGAAATGCTGAATACAACAAGTGTGTATTACTGGGAAATGCTGAATACAACAAGTGTGTATTACTGGGAAATGCTGAATACAACAAGTGTGTATTACTGGGAAATGCTGAATACAACAAGTGTGTATTACTGGGAAATGCTGAATACAACAAGTGTGTATTACTGGGAAATGCTGAATACAACAAGTGTGTATTACTGGGAAATGCTGAATACAACAAGTGTAGACTTTACTGTGAAATGCTTTACTTACAAGCCCTTAACCAACAGTGCAGTTCAAGAAGAGTAATAAACTAAAGTAACACAATAACGAGTCTATATACAGGGGGTACCGGTACAGAGTCAATGTGGAGGCTATATACAGGGGGTAGCGGTACAGAGTCAATGTGGAGGCTATATACAGGGGGGTACCGGTACAGAGTCAATGTGGAGGCTATATACAGGGGGTACCGGTACAGAGTCAATGTGGAGGCTATATACAGGGGGTAGCGGTACTGAGTCAATGTGGAGGCTATATACAGGGGGTACCGGTACAGAGTCAATGTGGAGGCTATATACAGGGGGTACCGGTACAGAGTCAATATGCGGGGATACAAGTTAGTTGAGGTCATTTGTACATGTAGGTAGGGGTAAAGTGACTATGTATAGATAATAAACAGCGAGTAGCAGCAGCGGGGGGGGGGGGGGGGGGGGGTCAGTGTAAATAGTCCTGGTGGCCATTTGATTAATTGTTCAGCAGTGTTATGGCTTGGGGGGGTAGATTCTGTTAAGGAGCCTTTTGGACCTAGACTTGGCGCTCCGGTACCGCTCGCCATACGGTAGCAGAGAGAACAGTCTATGACTTGGGTGACTGGAGTCTATGACAAATTTTTGGGGCCTTCCTATGACAACGCCTAGTATAAAGGTCCTGGATGGCAGGAAGCTTGGCCCCAGTGATGTACTGGGTCGTACGCACTACCCTCTGTGTGTATTCTAGTGGTTCCCATGTTCAGGGAAATAAGGGGTCATACGCTCTACCCTCTGTGTGTATTCTAGTGGTTCCCATGTTCAGGGTAATAAAGGGATCTTAGAAACTTTTGAAATGTGATTTTATAACCCCCCCCATTATATTCCATTAATATTCTGTCTATATATTTGCATTGAGCATGTGGTATGTGTACTGTTGTCAGTGTGTTTATTTTGGTTAGCGCTTAACAGGGGTCTGAATATGTTGCTTATCCCCTCCAGCTCCCACTAGAGTAAAGGCTGTTGGCAATGTTAACATCTGACCATGTAGATGGACTGGTTTCATGTTTCTATGGGCCTCAGCTTACCTCTCTCTGCCTCGCTCACCCCTCACCCTCCTCTCCCTCACTCTGTCATGTCACCACCCAGCCGGGTGACAGGTGTCATAGGGTGCATCCCAACAGCTACCCTATTCCCTTTATAGTGCACTACTTTAGACCAGGTTATCCACCATGGAGGGAATAGGGAGCCATTTGGGACACAGCTATAGCTGTCTGATTACCCAGCAGCCTTAGCTGTAGTGTGTGACGTGTGTGTGTGTGTGTCTCTGTTGACATCACAGGGCCATAGCGTTCCTGGAGGCCTTGGCGTGTATAAAGTTTGGAATGGAGCTGTTCTCCAAGACCCAGGTCCTCTATGTGCTGCTGTGGCTGGTGTGTGTGGTAAGAATGGTCTCCACACAGCTGTCATGTTCAAGTAGTATTACTGTGTACATAAACATACCAGTCTCCACACAGCTGTCATGTTCAAGTAGTATTACTGTGCACATAAACATACCAGTCTCCACACAGCTGTCATGTTCAAGTAGTATTACTGTGCACATAAACATACCAGTCTCCACACAGCTGTCATGTTCAAGTAGTATTACTGTGCACATAAACATACCAGTCTCCACACAGCTGTCATGTCCAAGTAGTATTACTGTGCACATAAACATACCAGTCTCCACACAGCTGTCATGTCCAGGTCGTTTTACTGTGCACATAAACATACCAGTCAACACTAGTTGTCCTAGTATTAGATGGTGACAGGATAACCTACCAGGGCTGTAGTTGTCCTAGTATTAGATGGTGACGGGATAACGTACCAGGGCTGTAGTTGTCCTAGTATTAGATGGTGACAGGATAACCTACCAGGGCTGTAGTTGTCCTAGTATTTGGTATTAGATGGTGACAGGATAACGTACCAGGGCTGTAGTTGTCCTAGTATTTGGTATTAGATGGTGACAGGATAACGTACCAGGGCTGTAGTTGTCCTAGTATTAGATGGTGACTGGATAACGTACTAGGGCTGTAGTTGTCCTAGTATTTGGTATTAGATGGTGACTGGATAACGTACTAGGGCTGTAGTTTTCCTAGTATTTGGTATTAGATGGTGACAGGATAACCTACCAGGGCTGTAGTTGTCCTAGTATTAGATGGTGACAGGATAACGTACCAGGGCTGTAGTTGTCCTAGTATTAGATGGTGACAGGATAACGTACCAGGGCTGTAGTTGTCCTAGTATTAGATGGTGACGGGATAACCTACCAGGGCTGTAGTTGTCCTAGTATTAGATGGTGTCAGGATAACCTACCAGGGCTGTAGTTGTCCTAGTATTTGGTATTAGATGGTGACAGGATAACGTACCAGGGCTGTAGTTGTCCTAGTATTTGATATTAGATGGTGACTGGATAACGTACTAGGGCTGTAGTTGTCCTAGTATTTGGTATTAGATGGTGACAGGATAACGTACCAGGGCTGTAGTTGTCCTAGTATTAGATGATGACAGGATAACGTACTAGGGCTGTAGTTGTCCTAGTATTAGATGGTGACAGGATAACCTACCAGGGCTGTAGTTGTCCTAGTATTAGATGGTGACAGGATAACCTACCAGGGCTGTAGTTGTCCTAGTATTAGATGGTGACAGGATAACCTACCAGGGCTGTAGTTGTCCTAGTATTAGATGATGACAGGATAACCTACCAGGGCTGTAGTTGTCCTAGTATTAGATGGTGACAGGATAACCTACCAGGGCTGTAGTTGTCCTAGTATTAGATGGTGACAGGATAACCTACCAGGGCTGTAGTTGTCCTAGTATTAGATGATGACAGGATAACCTACCAGGGCTGTAGTTGTCCTAGTATTAGATGATGACAGGATAACCTACCAGGGCTGTAGTTGTCCTAGTATTAGATGGTGACAGGATAACCTACCAGGGCTGTAGTTGTCCTAGTATTAGATGATGACAGGATAATGTCAGTGTGTTTACAGCTAAAAGGCCTTTCATTTTGTGGCTGATATGTTGGCTATATGAGGGACTACTTGATGTTGGTGTAGTCATTTCATTGTATTCATTTCATTGTATTCAAAGATCTATCTATCTATGTATATTTTTCTATTTTATGTTTTGACTATTGTTTCAAGGACAATAAAGCTGAAATGTGACATTGAACTCACTGTGGCCTTAACTCTGTCTCCTCTCCTCCCAGGCCTTAATCACATTCCTGTGTCTGTATGGGATGGTGTGGTATGCAGAGATCTACGGCCCCAAAGAGAAGGTATGCTGACATACCAGGCTAGATATGAACTACACCTCGTTGACTACAGGATGGTCCTGCTGCAACCATTCTCCATATACATGCACCTTTATTCATCACCCAGGTCGTTTAGAACACATGTCCCTGGAACTGTGACTATCCCAGGTCGTTTAGAACACATGTCCCTGGAACTGTGACTATCCCAGGTTGTTTAGAACACATGTCCCTGGAACTGTGACTATCCCAGGTTGTTTAGAACACATGTCCCTGGAACTGTGACTATCCCAGGTCGTTTAGAACACATGTCCCTGGAACTGTGACTATCCCAGGTCGTTTAGAACACATGTCCCTGGAACTGTGACTATCCCAGGTCGTTTAGAACACATGTCCCTGGAACTGTGACTATCCCAGGTCGTTTAGAACACATGTCCCTGGAACTGTGACTATCCCAGGTCGTTTAGAACACATGTCCCTGGAACTGTGACTATCCCAGGTCGTTTAGAACACATGTCCCTGGAACTGTGACTATCCCAGGTTGTTTAGAACACATGTCCCTGGAACTGTGACTATCCCAGGTCGTTTAGAACACATGTCCCTGGAACTGTGACTATCCCAGGTCGTTTAGAACACATGTCCCTGGAACTGTGACTATCCCAGGTCGTTTAGAACACATGTCCCTGGAACTGTGACTATCCCAGGTCGTTTAGAACACATGTCCCTGGAACTGTGACTATCCCAGGTCGTTTAGAACACATGTCCCTGGAACTGTGACTATCCCAGGTCGTTTAGAACACATGTCCCTGGAACTGTGACTATCCCAGGTTGTTTAGAACACATGTCCCTGGAACTGTGACTATCCCAGGTTGTTTAGAACACATGTCCCTGGAACTGTGACTATCCCAGGTCGTTTAGAACACATGTCCCTGGAACTGTGACTATCCCAGGTCGTTTAGAACACATGTCCCTGGAACTGTGACTATCCCAGGTCGTTTAGAACACATGTCCCTGGAACTGTGACTATCCCAGGTCGTTTAGAACACATGTCCCTGGAACTGTGACTATCCCAGGTTGTTTAGAACACTTGTCCCCCCCCCCCCCCCCCCCCCCCCATTTTTAGGGGAACAAAAGTATTAGGACAAATTCACTTATGTGTATTAAAGTAATCCAAAGTTGAGCATTTGGTCCCATATTCATAGCATGCAATGACCACATCATGCTTGTGACTTGGCTGGATGTATTTGCTGGTTGTTTTGGTTGTGTTTCGGATTATTTTGGGCTCAATAGAAATGTATGGTAAATAATGTATTTAGTCATTTTGGAGTCACTATTGTTATAAATAAGAATATAATGTTTTTAAACACTTCTACATTAATGTGGATGCTACAATGATTACGGATCATCTTGAACGGGTCGAAATAATGACTGAGAAAGTCGGACACAAAAATATCATACCCCCAAGACATGCTAACCTCTCACCATTACAATAACAGGGGAGGTTAGCATTTTATATCATACCCCCAAGACATGCTAACCTCTCATCATTACAATAACAGGGGAGGTTAGCATTTTATATCATACCCCCAAGACATGCTAACCTCTCACCATTACAATAACAGGGGAGGTTAGCATTTTATATCATACCACCAAGACATGCTAACCTCTCACCATTACAATAACAGGGGAGGTTAGCATTTTATATCATACCCCCAAGACATGCTAACCTCCCACCATTACAATAACAGGGGAGGTTAGCATTTTATATCATACCACCAAGACATGCTAACCTCTCACCATTACAATAACAGGGGAGGTTAGCATTTTATATCATACCTCCAAGACATGCTAACCTCTCACCATTACAATAACAGGGGAGGTTAGCATTTTATATCATACCACCAAGACATGCTAACCTCTCACCATTACAATAACAGGGGAGGTTAGCATTTTATATCATACCTCCAAGACATGCTAACCTCTCACCATTACAATAACAGGGGAGGTTAGCATTTTATATCATACCACCAAGACATGCTAACCTCTCACCATTTCAATAGCAGGGGAGGTTAGCATTTTATATCATACCCCCAAGACATGCCAACCTCTCACCTTTGCAATAGCAGGGGAGGTTAGCATTTTATATCATACCCCCAAGACATGCCAACCTCTCACCTTTGCAATAGCAGGGGAGGTTAGCATTTTATATCATACCCCCAAGACATGCTAACCTCTCACCATTACAATAACGGGAGGTTAGCATTTTATATCATAACCCCAAGACATGCTAAAATTGAGCGACTAAGATCACTGCAAAAACGTATAAATTAATTACAGATTTCTTGAGTTATCTTAGATTAATTCAGACTATTTTGAAGCATCTGGCTACAGCATCTCAACATGGACAAACGGTAGTATTGCTGTTTTTCAAGCGAAGGTCTTTAAGGGAGTATGCGAGCTCACTCGTTCAGTTTGCCTAGCCAAGTTTGCTGCCGCCTAAAGTCCCAGGGCCAGAGTGAGGGTTTGAGAGTGTTCTCTGAGTGAGGGTTTGAGAGTGTTCTCTGAGTGAGGGTTTGAGAGTGTTCTCTGAGTGAGGGTTTGAGAGTGTTCTCTGAGTGAGGGTTTGAGAGTGTTCTCTGAGTGAGGGTTTGAGAGTGTTCTCTGAGTGAGGGTTTGAGAGGGTTCTCTGAGTGAGGGTTTGAGAGGGTTCTCTGAGAGAGGGTTCTCTGAGAGAGGGTTTGAGAGGGTTCTCTGAGAGAGGGTTCTCTGAGAGAGGGTTCTCTGAGAGAGGGTTCTCTGAGAGAGGGTTCTCTGAGAGAGGGTTCTCTGAGAGAGGGTTCTCTGAGAGAGGGTTCTCTGAGTGAGGGTTTGAGCGTTCTCTGAGTGAGGGTTTGAGCGCGTTCTCTGAGTGAGGGTTTGAGCGCGTTCTCTGAGTGAGGGTTTGAGCGCGTTCTCTGAGTGAGGGTTTGAGCGCGTTCTCTGAGTGAGGGTTTGAGCGCGTTCTCTGAGTGAGGGTTTGAGCGCGTTCTCTGAGTGAGGGTTTGAGCGAGTTCTCTGAGTGAGGGTTTGAGCGAGTTCTCTGAGTGAGGGTTTGAGCGAGTTCTCTGAGTGAGGGTTTGAGCGAGTTCTCTGAGTGAGGGTTTGAGCGAGTTCTCTGAGTGAGGGTTTGAGCGAGTTCTCTGAGTGAGGGTTTGAGCGAGTTCTCTGAGTGAGGGTTTGAGCGAGTTCTCTGAGTGAGGGTTTGAGCGAGTTCTCTGAGTGAGGGTTTGAGCGAGTTCTCTGAGTGAGGGTTTGAGCGAGTTCTCTGAGTGAGGGTTTGAGCGAGTTCTCTGAGTGAGGGTTTGAGCGAGTTCTCTGAGTGAGGGTTTGAGCGAGTTCTCTGAGTGAGGGTTTGAGCGAGTTCTCTGAGTGAGGGTTTGAGCGAGTTCTCTGAGTGAGGGTTGGAGCGAGTTCTCTGAGTGAGGGTTGGAGCGAGTTCTCTGAGAAGTACTCATAGCCAGTTCTCTGAGAAGTACTCATAGCCAACTGGAAAGCTTTTCTACAGAAACCATGATTTGTGTAGAATGTTGTTTAACCCTCATTTTTACCGTGCTGTGAATGGCAGTTTCCACACCTGTGTTTTTAGAGTTCCAACATAAACTAGCTGACTCACTGTGTAGTTTAGTCTTCAGGGAATATGACCTTGTGGTTCATCTACAAAGAACATGACAGGATGTCACAGCTTTTCATCTGTAGATCATTAACCTTGTATTCACGCCAAGTTCCAAATGGCACCCTACTCCCTATATAGCCTAGTGCACTACTTTTCACCAGGACTCTAGTGCACTATACAGTATAGGGGGGGGGGATGCCATTTGGGACTCCTGCCTGTGGCTGGATCAGCTGGCTGTTGGCTGTGTAGTGTTCTCTCAGCCATATGTCAGTGACATGTCTGTTCTGACCCCTCCTGTGTTTTACAGAGCTACTCTGAATGTGAGGACAGCAACTACAATGAGGACTTTGTGTCAGAACAAAGGAAAGGTAACTATGGTGTCTCTATTCATCCTCTAGGGTTAAACACATGCAGGTCATTATTAATGGGTTTCGTATGTAATATGCCATTTTTAGTTATTTATGCCTCCCATTGTTGGGTAACTTGAGTTTCATCCAATCTGAGACTGGGAGAGTTTACTGTAAATAGAGTTAGGTAGTGGTCTGACCTCTAGTGGTTGACTGGGAGAGTTTACTGTAAATACAGTTAGGTAGTGGTCTGACCTCTAGTGGTTGACTGGGAGAGTTTACTGTAAATATAGTTAGGTAGTGGTCTGACCTAGTGGTTGACTGGGAGAGTTTACTGTAAATAGAGTTAGGTAGTGGTCTGACCTAGTGGTTGACTGGGAGAGTTTATTGTAAATAGAGTTAGGTAGTAGTCTGACCTAGTGGTTGACTGGGAGAGTTTATTGTAACTATTGTTAGGTAGTGGTTTGATTGGGGAACTTGCCTCTTATCCAATGGAAACTCTACATTCAACTATGTTCAACCATCAAAATGTGTCGTCCATTAGAGATGTCTTTGAATTGTTCAACACAGACACACTATGAACATTAAAACAATGAGAATCTTTCCCTCTCTCACTCTGTTCTTTGGCTGTGTCTATTTGTTGTGTATGACTTTGTGATGGTGCACTGTCTGTATATTTAGACATCTTGGCCATCTCAACTGGCATCCTCTACAGTGCACACTACCCATAGGGCTCTGGTCAAAATTAGTGCACTGTATAGGCAATAGGGTGCCATTTAGGACGCACACCATATCTTTTTACTGTGTTATATTGTATGACATCACATTTGATGCGTTTTCTAGATATGTACCAATATGTTATAATAAACCTGAACCTAATCCTAAACTTAAACCTTATCTAAACCTAATCCTAAACTTAAACCTTGCAGGAGAACGGCATTCTGAGGGTGAGGCTCCTCCCACCAGGCAGCGTGGGCGGAGCTCAGGGAAGAACAAATCCACCAATGGGCTGGGGAAGAAGTAATGCTAGCCCTGCCACCCAGGGTGGAGTCCCGCCCTCTTCTCCTGTCAGAACCCCGGACCACAGAGGAAGAGGTGCATGTTGGGAGAGATGGGAGAGAAAGAAAGGATAGACAACACTTTCCCTGTGCATTTTAACGTACGGAGTAGCACCCATCCATAAGAGGGGAGAGTGGGCCCAGGTTAGGGGTCAGTGGACAGGATAGACAGACACCATGTCCATGCAGGGTTGTAGAGGAAGGAGAGGGGGGGGGGAGGGGTGGCCGATAGATCAGAGAACCACACAGATACCTACTGGTGGTTCACACGGTCAGAGCTCCTACCTACCCTACGGCTGATCAGTTTGTGTGTCTGCGTAAGCATGTGTGTGTGGTGGCAATATTGCTTCTCCTCAGTCAGAACCGAAGAATGCATGTTCCATTGTACAGGAGTTGGTAAACTACTGATTGGAGAGCTACGTTTATCCTGTACCATATATCTTTCATGTGCTTCAGCCCATAGAATTAGAATACTAGAATGGATATGAACCTTCTTATGATGGTATACAGGCTGTCGGCCATTTTGGTCAGGGAGTTGCTCAACCATGGTTAGCCAGTGCTGTGATAAGATATTTTGTAAAATAATGAATTGGGGGAATTTGTCTACAGTGTGTTTGTTAGCTAGCTAACCGGGCAGCTTTTAGAGGAACGATTCAATTCATTTGTCCAATTAACTGTCAATATGCCAACATTCCATTCCAACAATCCATTCACTGGCTGGTTGGACTTCGGCTAGTTGTAAATGCAATAAGTTAGCTATTGATTATTGTATCATAGTGGCACTCAGTTTTCCAAGAAAACAACAACAACAATTTTGACATTTATAGTCTGTTTACATATATTATAGAGGCTATATCAACATGTGTATAAAACCTGTATAAACTGTATTTATAATTCTGACTATTTTAGATTGACATTAGACATTTCTGATATCACATGCCTTACTTTTGTTTTCCTGTAGAAGTCAAATCAGGATTATGCCTCTACTGCCATTAATTTCAGTTAGACTGGTTATGATTCCTCCCTGAACAATATGGCTTCCATTATTCACCCTATCCTGGAAATGTGAGGGTTTATGACAAAGCCCCCCCCACCCCCCCACCCCCATCAGACTACTGTAGGTAAATGGAGCCCTATTCTCTATATAGTGCACTAAGCTTGACCAGACCCCAGTCCAATGTACTGCACTAAGAAGACAATGGGGTCCATTTGGGAAGCAGAGATGATGTAGCTGTGTAATATGAGTTGGACTCTCGTGTTGACTACTGTAGAGGAAGGCTGTTATTCTCTGCTTCAACTCTTCATCATCAGTTGGTTCATATTTCTAAGTGTTCACCATTTTTGGTTTGTTTTTATGACTTGAACAAAGAGAGGAATGTGAACAGAGGCCATATTTATCAAACATCTGAGTAGGAGTGCTGATCTAGGATCAGGTCCCAATGTAATCGTACTCATTATGCTCTAGAATACTCAAACTGATCCTAGATCAGCACTCTACTGTCAGTAGAGATGTTTGGTTCATATGGCACCAGGATTTACTGATCCTAGATCAGCACTCTACTGTCAGAGTAGAGATGTTTGGTTCATATGGCACCAGGATTTACTGATCCTAGATCAGCACTCTACTGTCAGGGTAGAGATGTTTGGTTCATATGGCACCAGGATTTACTGATCCTAGATCAGCACTCTACTGTCAGAGTAGAGATGTTTGGTTCATATGGCACCAGGATTTTAATGCAAAGCTGCTTTGGCATGGAAGGACGGACATTTGTGATTGTTGTGTTTGACCTCCTGGGTCAGAGAATTGTCTTTGTGCTCCAGCAGCTCCATATAAACCGTTGACTTCCGCTGTTTTGGAGATGCTGTACATTGACTGTAATGTTTTGTGAAATCATCGTCTCGACCTTTGTGTGATTTATTATGTGACGTCCCAAATGGCACCCTATTCCCTCTATAGTGCACTACCTATGACCAGAGTCCTCTGGGCCCTGGTTCAAAAGTAGTGTACTATAAAGGGATTTTGATGCCATTTAGGATGCAGCCTTCCTCTCCCTTCACATTTGGGCTGCTGTGTTTTTCCAGTAAATGACGAGGCCAGTCGTTCATAGTTGGAGCTTGGTCTGTCTGTGCAGGCAGGTAGCTTTGTTTTCCTACGATGTGGATGTTCTCTCCTTCATGGCATTTTGCATGGCTAAGTGTGGAAATGGAGTGTCTCGGGAGGGCCTGGGGGAGGCTACAGATTTACTACAGTAGTAGTGACAATATGGTCTTTGCGTCAGTGTCGTACCACATCAGTAAGCCAGTATTCACACCATGTCTTTTTTCAGTGTTGCTGTGAACATTTTTAATTCAATGCCCTTGTGCCTGTATGTATGTATGTATGTATGTATGTATGTAGTTTTGTTCTTTTTAACACTTGTTTTGCAGTTTGTATTCAGCCTTCTACATTTCTCCTTGAGTCTTTATTCTAGTGTTCTATTGATGGTTATAAACTGGGTGGTTCGAGCCCTGAATGCTGATTGGCTGACAGCCGTGGTATACCATGGTAATGACAAAACATTTATTTTTACTGCTCTAAATATGTTGGTAACCAGTTTATAACAGCAATAAGGCACCTCAGGGGGTTTGTGGTATATGGCCAATATACCACGGCTAAGGGCCGTGTTGCGTCATGCCTAAGAACAGCCCTTAGCCGTGGTATATTGGCCTTATACCACACCCCCTCGTGCCGTATTGCTCAAGTAAAGGTTTGTCAGTCACTGGGCCTGGGTAATACTCTGAGAATGCATCCTTCCTCCCCCTCGGGCCTTATTGCTCAAGTAAAGGTTTGTCAGTCACTGGGCCTGGGTAATACTCTGAGAATGCATCCTTCCTCCCCCTTGGAGTAAATGATGTTCTGACATAACTGTCTTTCTAAAGCTACTTTTTTTTGTATACAAAATTGCGTATAATTCCTGAGAAATGTGGTTTGACGAATGGAGTTTAGCGATGTCACTCTGAGCTATTATCACCCAGTTGTCAGATAAGTGAATATTTCAAGGGTGGGTAGAAGGGAGGGTAGAAGGGTGCATTTTATTAGTATTCAACCATAGCCATCATCTCAACACAAATATTTCTCTCATGTCAAAATCAGACACTGACACTCCTCCCCAGGTAGCATGGACCAGACTCCCTGGCTGTATAGAATATGGCATATTGTTTCTGGAATGAAGATGCCATTTTGCCAAAACAATCCCTCTCGAAAAGGAGACTTGTTTTGTTTGTTTTTTTCACTCTGAATGAATAAAACTTGATTAAAATGTTTTGTATTTCCTCTTCAATTGTCTTGTAGACTGTGTGTATGTCTCATTAGAAATACCTTGTGTTGAGGTTAAAAGGTACCAAGGCCTTCGTTATGTGTTCTTATTCATTCTCTGTAACTCCCCTTGTGATTCAAGGGTTCATCGTTGAAAAGGTTGATAGGTCTGGAATGAATATAATATATACATGATGTATCGTGGAATGCTTCCTGGTTCCAGCACACATGTTCATTCCAAAATATTGAGCTATTTACACAATAATTCTACAACACATTTGGGACCCTACTTTGGGTTCCTCCAAACACCTGTATTTTAGTTATCCGGGGTACAGTATCTGCATACAGGCCTAATCACTAAGTATAAAGCACTACAGTCAATAGCTTGTCCAACTCCAGGTGTTTATTGGCACTTGCTTGCCACTGTCCAATTAGGCCCTTGGGTCGACAGAACCGTGGTCTTGTGGAGATGAAGTAGCTTGGCCAGCACTCAAGGGAGATTTGGTTTTGGGTTGCTGAGATTAGTCCAGTAGAAGATGTGTAATTCCCTGGATTGACCTCTGGATGGGGGTCTGCTCTCTAACAGGAGAGGGAAGTGGGCCTGCTCTGGAGCTGTCCTTCCTCACCACTCAACCAACCTGTCCCAAATGGCACCCTAGTCCCTATATGGTGCACCACTTTTGACCAGGGCCCATTGGGTTCCGGTCAGAGGTAGTGCACTATATAGGGAGTAGGGTGCCGTTTGAGAAGCAGCCAGGGGGATCAGATTTCACTCGGTTCGGCACGCCAGGGAACAGACAGAAATAGCCTCCATGTTCTGACCTATAAAGAGATCGATTTCAACAAACTGTTAATTGATGCTGCTGCCAAGTCAGGAAGAAGTTCATGCGATGTCTTTGACGATAGACTAGAAATGACAGGATGATGGTTTTGAAGTCACACAGAGTAATGTGGAGTAACTAGCAGAGGGCCCCTAAATCACTGAATACTTGTGTCTATTCTGACAAACAGAAGTCCTTTCAGAAGGTACCTATTACCATCCAGACTAGTGTTAATTGTTTTACTGCATGGCTCAGAGATTCCAGAAGTCACTGAATTGTTCCTCAGACCTGTATAACCTCTTTCCACCACTAGAGGGCCTCAGAGTGAGCCTGCCCACTGTGTCAAAGTCACATGACAGCCTAAGCCTACAGGAGGCCAGTGCTCTTTCAAAATGTCACCGGTGTTGTGTTTTCCTCTCTCTGTCTCTTCTTCTCTCTTTCCCTCTCTGACTTTCAACATATTTCCTCCGTGTTTCCTCAAAAATACTTTCCAGCCGTAGCAGACTGCAGCAGGGCTGACACTGTGACTGTCGTTGGGTTAAGAGACTGCAGCAGAGCTGACACTGTGACTGTCGTTGGGTAAAGAGACTGCAGCAGGGCTGACACTGTGACTGCTGTTGGGTAGACTGCAGCAGAGCTGACACTGTGACTGCTGTTGGGTAAAGAGACCGCAGCAGAGCTGACACTGTGACTGTCGTTGGGTAAAGTAAACGAGAGGATATCTACACTATTATGGCTGATGTTCCTGTTCCTCCTTCCTCACTGAGAACAGAGGGGATCCTGCTGAGAGAGATCCACGTCAACCTGCTGGAGTGTAAAGTCTGCTTCGAGAAGTATAACCCACGGCAGAAGGAACGCCGGCCTCAGAACCTGTCCTGCGGCCATGTACTCTGTCTGGAATGTGTCCGGGCGCTCTCCCACCCCGTCCTCAAGAAGCTTGAGTGCCCTTTCTGCCGGCAGCTGTGTGACGTTGACAGCACCTCCCACTGCCAGGCGCTGACAGACCTCCAGGATCTTCTGCTCTCCCGCTCCCCCAGGTCACCTGTCCCTCATCGGGTCAGAGGAGGCAGCGGCTGGGTCGGAGGCCTGGGCTCTGGAGCTCTGCGGCTTCGCTCAGCCTTCGGGGGCTGGGGGTCCCTGATCAACCCCACGGGGGTGGCCGTGTTCGGGTCCTCTGGGACCGTGGTGGTGGTGCATGATGGAGAAAGGAGGGTGGTGGTATTCGGGCCTCAGGGCAGGCGGCTGCACGGGTTCGGGCGGAGGGGTCGCGGCCACGGGGAGGTGTGTCACCCGGTGGATGTGGCGGTGACTCCCAGCGGGTATGTGGTTGTGACGGATGCCGGTGACGGTGCAGTGAAAGTGTTCACCACCAGGGGGAGTTATGTCCTGGCGGTGTGGGGCTCCTTCCAGATGCCCTGGGGGGTGGACGTGGACAGCTGTGGACATATCCTGGTCACTGACATCCAGGCCGGCACGCTCTCCCAGGTCGTGGTGGACTTTGCCCGTGGCGTGACTCTGATGAACCGAGCGGTCATAACCGACCTCCAGCGGCCCAAGGCAGTGGCCTGCTGTCGGGTGACCGGGAACATCGCCCTGGTGGAGACACTGGGGCTCACCACCACACAACCTCCAAATGGCCCCCGGCCTACCAGACTGACAATATTCAACAAAGACTTTAACGTGCTCTCTCAGATAGACAGCTTTACTCTGAGCCTGGGGGCCTCCGTGTGGCCCTGCATGTCTGCCGTGGCCTTTGACAGGGACGGGGATGTGATCGTGATAGACTCCCAGCGCGGGTTGATTTGGGGTTTGGGAAAGCTCCAGAACGGCCCGGTCCTAACCCCCCTGGTCAGTGGAGACTTGGTTCGCCCGGTGGGGCTGGTCGCCACAGCACAGAACACGCTGATTGTTTTAGACAGTGGAGACCATGCAGTGAAGATGTATTCAGTTCACTCGGATGCTATTCTAGTCCAAACATGATGTAGGAAGAGTTAGCTGTCTGGCTGACTTGTATTGTGAAAAAATATAGAAACCAAATGCATAATGACTGGTGATTCCACCTGTTGTGATGTAACACAATAAAATCCAGATTAAAATTATAAAATTGTTTTAAGAGGATTTTTTTTGAGTGAACAGCATGTTTTTCTTTTCGAACGCTGTTGGAAAGAATGAAATGAAGAGCATTAATAACATGGGGTGTATGGGCTCTTGGTAATGACAGGTGGATAATAACATGGGCTGTTTGGGCTCTTGGTAATGACAGGTGGATAATGACATGGGGTGTTTGGGCTCTTGGTAATGACAGGTGGATAATGACATGGGGTGTTTGGGCTCTTGGTAATGACAGGTGGATAATGACATGGGGTGTTTGGGCTCTTGGTAATGACAGGTGGATAATGACATGGGGTGTTTGGGCTCTTGGTAATGACAGGTGGATAATAACATGGGGTGTTTGGGCTCTTGGTAATGACAGGTGGATAATAACATGGGGTGTTTGGGCTCTTGGTAATGACAGGTGGATAATGACATGGGGTGTTTGGGCTCTTGGTAATGACAGGTGGATAATAACATGGGGTGTTTGGGCTCTTGGTAATGACAGGTGGATAATAACATGGGGTGTTTGGGCTCTTGGTAATGACAGGTGGATAATAACATGGGGTGTTTGGGCTCTTGGTAATGACAGGTGGATAATAACATGGGGTGTTTGGGCTCTTGGTAATGACAGGTGGATAATAACATGGGGTGTTTGGGCTCTTGGTAATAACAGGTGGATAATGACATGGGGTGTTTGGGCTCTTGGTAATGACAGGTGGATAATGACATGGGGTGTTTGGGCTCTTGGTAATGACAGGTGGATAATGACATGGGGTGTTTGGGCTCTTGGTAATGACAGGTGGATAATGACATGGGGTGTTTGGGCTCTTGGTAATGACAGGTGGATAATAACATGGGGTGTTTGGGCTCTTGGTAATGACAGGTGGATAATGACATGGGGTGTTTGGGCTCTTGGTAATGACAGGTGGATAATGACATGGTCTTGACAGGTGGGTAATAACATGGGGTGTTTGGGCTCTTGGTAATGACAGGTGGATAATGACATGGGGTGTTTGGGCTCTTGGTAATGACAGGTGGATAATGACATGGGGTGTTTGGGCTCTTGGTAATGACAGGTGGATAATAACATGGGGTGTTTGGGCTCTTGGTAATGACAGGTGGATAATGACATGGGGTGTTTGGGCTCTTGGTAATGACAGGTGGATAATGACATGGTCTTGACAGGTGGGTAATAACATGGGGTGTTTGGGCTCTTGGTAATGACAGGTGGATAATAAAATGGGGTGTTTGGGCTCTTGGTAATGACAGGTGGATAATGACATGGGGTGTTTGGGCTCTTGGTAATGACAGTGGGTAAATACATGGGGTGTTTGGGCTCTTGGTAATGACAGGTGGGTAATGACATGGGGTGTTTGGGCTCTTGGTCTTGACAGGTGGATAATGACATGGGGTGTTTGGGCTCTTGGTAATGACAGGTGGATAATGACATGGGGTGTTTGGGCTCTTGGTAATGACAGGTGGATAATAACATGGGGTGTTTGGGCTCTTGGTAATGACAGGTGGATAATGACATGGGGTGTTTGGGCTCTTGGTAATGACAGGTGGATAATGACATGGGGTGTTTGGGCTCTTGGTAATGACAGGTGGATAATGACATGGTCTTGACAGGTGGGTAATAACATGGGGTGTTTGGGCTCTTGGTAATGACAGGTGGATAATAAAATGGGGTGTTTGGGCTCTTGGTAATGACAGGTGGATAATGACATGGGGTGTTTGGGCTCTTGGTAATGACAGTGGGTAAATACATGGGGTGTTTGGGCTCTTGGTAATGACAGGTGGGTAATGACATGGGGTGTTTGGGCTCTTGGTCTTGACAGGTGGATAATGACATGGGGTGTTTGGGCTCTTGGTAATGACAGGTGGATAATGACATGGGGTGTTTGGGCTCTTGGTAATGACAGGTGGATAATAACATGGGGTGTTTGGGCTATTGGTAATGACAGGTGGATAATGACATAGTCTTGACAGGTGGATAATAACATGGGGTGTTTGGGCTCTTGGTAATGACAGGTGGATAATAACATGGGGTGTTTGGGCTCTTGGTAATGACAGGTGGATAATGACATGGTCTTGACAGGTGGATAATGACATGGGGTGTTTGGGCTCTTGGTAATGACAGGTGGATAATGACATGGTCTTGACAGGTGGGTAATAACATGGGGTGTTTGGGCTCTTGGTAATGACAGGTGGGTAATAACATGGGGTGTTTGGGCTCTTGGTAATGACAGGTGGATAATGACATGGGGTGTTTGGGCTCTTGGTAATGACAGGTGGATAATGACATGGGGTGTTTGGGCTCTTGGTAATGACAGGTGGATAATAACATGGGGTGTTTGGGCTCTTGGTAATGACAGGTGGATAATGACATGGGGTGTTTGGGTTCTTGGTAATGACAGGTGGATAATAACATGGGGTGTTTGGGCTCTCCTCCCATTTTCACCTGTCCTTAATACTTTGTAATAACATGGTAATGACAGGTGGATAATAACATGGTAATGACAGGTGGATAATGACATGGTAATGACAAGTGGATAATGACATGGTAATTGACAGGCGGATAATAACATGGTCATGACAGGTGGATAACGACATCGTCTTGACAGGTGGATAATGACATGGTAACGACAGGTGGGTAATGACATCGTCTTGACAGGTGGGTAATGACATGGTAATGACAGGTGGATAATGACATGGTAATGACATGTGGGTAATGACATGGTCTTGACAGGCGGGTAATGACATGGTCATGACAGGCGGATAATGACATGGTCATGACAGGTGGATAATGACATGGTCATGACATGCGGATAATGACATGGTCATGACAGGCGGATAATGACATGGTCATGACAGGCGGATAATAACAGGGTCATGACAGGTGGGTAATGACATGGTCTTGACAGGCGGATAATGACATGGTAATGACAGGTGGATAATGACAGGTGGATAATGACATGGTAACAACAGGTGGGTAATGACATGGTAACGACAGGTGGATAATGACATGGTAACGACATGTGGGTAATGACATGGTAACGACATGTGGATAATGACATGGTAACGACATGTGGGTAATGACATGGTAACGACAGGTGGATAATGACATGGTAACGACAGGTGGGTAATGACATGGTAATGACAGGTGGATAATGACAGGTGGATAATGACATGGTCATGACAGGTGGATAACGACATGGTAACGACAGGTGGATAATGACATGGTAATGACAGGTGGGTAATGACATGGTCGTGACAGGTGGATAATTACTTCTGAGATATACAATCAACTAGGCCTACTAATTGTAAAACTGTCCTGTGACACTGACTGCACCTATGTCATTACATATTTTAGGAACATTGCTCATCTCTGGTTACGTTTTAACTGACAGCCTGGTGCTAATTAGACAATACATTTAATTGTATTCATCTTTATTTATCCAGGAAGTCCCATTGAGGTCAGAAGATCTATTTTACAAGGGAGACCTTCATTTATTTCATTTATTTTAATGAAGTCTATTTGTTTGAACACTTTTGAAGGTCATTTGCACATGTTCTGTTTCATAGGGTGTATTCACTACGATCCAAACGGTTCCAAACTGAACGAAACCTGAATTTGTCCAATTGAAACTCTCGTTTCCTTCGCAAAACGTGTTGGACTAATGATTATACTCCTGGTGTATCGACTAAGTAGGCTAGGCTATCCGGTCCATTCCCAGACATAAAAAAGGCCCCAAACAGAAAGCAAATTTGATGGGCATCAGTAAAAGTTTAGTCACTTAAGGCCACTGATGAGGAGGGCTAGTATCTCCTCCTCTTCTTCTTCCTCTTACACATTTTACACAGTCTGCATTTCACATTTCACAATATTTTGGAACCCCATAAGCGCGTGCACTGATACAGTTTCCGACTTTTCCAGATCCCCCACGCTGGGTTTCCCAATATTGGCCAGTTCGGTTCGTGTTATGAGAAATCCTTTTTGTTGCTGCATAGCCTTAAGGCACCGCATGATTTCCAGCAGCCAGAGAGAGAGACAATCGTGTGAACTGCTCCCACTTGAAGATGGCGGTTGTGATGCTGTCTGGGACTGGAGCACAGTGCTGGATCTGCATAGGACGCTAACTTGATGGATATAAAGACAATGTTCAGTTTTTATTTTCTCTGTCTTCTGGACTGGACTCTTTTGGGATTGTGTTATTAGGGCATAGGCACACTTTCAACACCGGCTGAAAGTGGACTGGTCTTTTCGGGGACGGGGAGAGCCAGACGGATAGCCATAGCTTGCTAGCTAACACATTGATGGTAGTCCAGGCTGGGAGGAAAGTGGATGAAAATGTCGGATACCAAGGTAAAAGTTGCAGTCAGAGTCCGACCCATGAACCGGAGAGGTAAGTTACCGTAACTGAAAAAGAACCCGAATTCAGCAAACGTTACAGTTGTATTTAATACGTGCTAACTCGTTTTTAGTACCCCTTCTTTAGCCTTTTATCCCAAATAGATTTTTTTTTGCTGCAGATAGAAAGTTAGCAACCAAGTCTTCTAGCCAAATGACAGGCTGCTTATATGTGGCTAGTGTCACGTTAGCTAGCTACCTCTAATCTTAAAGAAGGGCAAATAAATCCAACTTGCCAAGTGTCCGTCAGATGTAGTTTAAGTAGATACATGATTAGGCTAACTAGCTAGCTACTTTGATTAGAAATGTATGGAAACGTTCTCAACAAGACAGAGACACATTTGCTCTGAACTCTGCAGAAACGGAACTGCATACAAAATGTGTGGTGGATATGGAGGATAACCAAACTGTTCTGCATCCACCGCCTTCCAACAATAAAGGAGAAAACAGCAGGTAAAAACACATTTACATTTATTCAACATCCTGATCTGTCTTTATTATATATTGTTTGTGCCTGTGGACCATTTGAAGAACGTCGTCTTTTATTTTTGGTGTGACATGATTATTTAGGGAGCGTCTCAAGCTCTGTCCCTCGAGGCACCAACTTTTCCAAGCTAACTTGATGGATATAAAGACAATGTAGAGTTTTTATTTTCTCAGTCTTCTGGACTGGACTCTTCTGTGATTGTGTAATTAGGGCATACGCACACTTTCAACACCGGCTGAAACTGGACTGAAAGTGGACTTTAGTTGAGTTTTCCCGGGAAGTTTTTCAAGCTTTAAAACAGTGAAAACGAAGTTCATCTTCCCTGTGTAATTTAAAATAAAATCAGTTTTTTCTCCCCGGGATGAAAGTGACTGAGTTAATAATGCACGCGCACTAACCCACCTCGCTCCGCGGCAGGGTTACTACTATAAGGGATCCATGGGACGTCCCTATCCTAACCCAGGGTAAACTCGGTCCTCGGGACCCCAAGGGGTGCACGTTTTTTTTTTTTGCCTTACCACTACACAGCCGTTTCAAATAACAAGTGTTGATCATTTGAATTTATTGTGTAGTGTTAGGGCAAATACCAAAACGTGCACCCCTTGGGCTCCCGGGGACAGAGTTTGGGAAACACTGCCTAACCCAATCGTTACCGTAACCCTAAACATACCCCTTACCTAACCCTTACCTTAACCGTTTTACATTTCAACTTCAATGTGGTGACCTCAGAGTTGGGACGTCTCAAGCACCCCGTTTAGACTTGCTCTCGATACTGTCTCTTTAAGAAAGTTTTCTGCAGCGTTGCCCCGCTATAACGCCCTAATAACATCCGATAGACCCGCAGCCTGCTGTTGTAGCTACACTGTAGCTGATCGAAGTATTTATATTCTGTTGTGATCTCCTAAAAATCAAGCAAATGAAGTAAGATCATTCTATGTTAGATTGTCCAGATGTTTCACATGTCCTGTGGAAGCCCCTGCTTCTTTCTTTGAGAATGACCGGGACCCGATCAAAACCTTTACCTCAACAAAGTAGCCAACAGCGAACCAACGGCTGGAACTGTGACAACATTCCAACGCAACAGACTGTATAAATAGATGCATCAGCTAGAGGCCATCAGTGGCTGAATTACAGCCCGACCTGTTTACTGTACTTGTGCTTTTCCTCATCATCATTTTTTACGATTGTTATGTAAATCATCTATTGAATAATTGTCTACGGGACCTGGAAACATAAATTAGCATAATTAACTCAAATTGAATATAATAATATATCATATTGTGTCCAAGAAAACAGAATTTGTGGTCTCAGTCAGAACCTAAAGCATAATAACTACTCATTCTAGAGCTAAACAATTCCATACCAGCTGACCAGCCTTGGCATGACTCTGTCTCTTCACCATTACTTTTCATGTGAGTTTCACATTTGGTGTTAAAGGGGCTGTGGTTTAGGGATGGACAACTAGTTTAACATGCCATAGTAATTATCCTCCACTTGCTATTGGCTGAGAGGGAGGAAGCATCTTGGAATTCAAGTTGACAGCTAACCTTGATTATTTTTTTGAAGGAGTCCCACACTTTTTGTATTTTTTTTAAATGTGTATTGAGAGAGAGAGAGAGTTAAAGCAGTGTGTCTGATACAAACCCATAGTCACAGCTCTACATGGGATCCAGGACAGTGTGTCTGTCTGATACAAACCCATAGTCACAGCTCTACATGGGATCCAGGACAGTGTGTCTGTCTGATACAAACCCATAGTCACAGCTCTACATGGGATCCAGGACAGTGTGTCTGATACAAACCCATAGTCACAGCTCTACATGGGATCCAGGACAGTGTGTCTGATACAAACCCATAGTCACAGCTCTACATGGGATCCAGGACAGTGTGTCTGATACAAACCCATAGTCACAGCTCTACATGGGATCCAGGACAGTGTGTCTGATACAAACCCATAGTCACAGCTCTACATGGGATCCAGGACAGTGTGTCTGATACAAACCCATAGTCACAGCTCTACATGGGATCCAGGACAGTGTGTCTGATACAAACCCATAGTCACAGCTCTACATGGGATCCAGGACAGTGTGTCTGATACAAACCCATAGTCACAGCTCTACATGGGATCCAGGACAGTGTGTCTGATACAAACCCATAGTCACAGCTCTACATGGGATCCAGGACAGTGTGTCTGATACAAACCCATAGTCACAGCTCTACATGGGATCCAGGACAGTGTGTCTGATACAAACCCATAGTCACAGCTCTACATGGGATCCAGGACAGTGTGTCTGATACAAACCCATAGTCACAGCTCTACATGGGATCCAGGACAGTGTGTCTGATACAAACCCATAGTCACAGCTCTACATGGGATCCAGGACAGTGTGTCTGTCTGATACAAACCCATAGTCACAGCTCTACATGGGATCCAGGACAGTGTGTCTGATACAAACCCATAGTCACAGCTCTACATGGGATCCAGGACAGTGTGTCTGATACAAACCCATAGTCACAGCTCTACATGGGATCCAGGACAGTGTGTCTGATACAAACCCATAGTCACAGCTCTACATGGGATCCAGGACAGTGTGTCTGATACAAACCCATAGTCACAGCTCTACATGGGATCCAGGACAGTGTGTCTGATACAAACCCATAGTCACAGCTCTACATGGGATCCAGGACAGTGTGTCTGATACAAACCCATAGTCACAGCTCTACATGGGATCCAGGACAGTGTGTCTGATACAAACCCATAGTCACAGCTCTACATGGGATCCAGGACAGTGTGTCTGATACAAACCCATAGTCACAGCTCTACATGGGATCCAGGACAGTGTGTCTGATACAAACCCATAGTCACAGCTCTACATGGGATCCAGGACAGTGTGTCTGATACAAACCCATAGTCACAGCTCTACATGGGATCCAGGACAGTGTGTCTGTCTGATACAAACCCATAGTCACAGCTCTACATGGGATCCAGGACAGTGTGTCTGTCTGATACAAACCCATAGTCACAGCTCTACATGGGATCCAGGACAGTGTGTCTGATACAAACCCATAGTCACAGCTCTACATGGGATCCAGGACAGTGTGTCTGTCTGATACAAACCCATAGTCACAGCTCTACATGGGATCCAGGACAGTGTGTCTGTCTGATACAACCCATAGTCACAGCTCTACATGGGATCCAGGACAGTGTGTCTGATACAAACCCATAGTCACAGCTCTACATGGGATCCAGGACAGTGTGTCTGATACAAACCCATAGTCACAGCTCTACATGGGATCCAGGACAGTGTGTCTGATACAAACCCATAGTCACAGCTCTACATGGGATCCAGGACAGTGTGTCTGATACAAACCCATAGTCACAGCTCTACATGGGATCCAGGACAGTGTGTCTGATACAAACCCATAGTCACAGCTCTACATGGGATCCAGGACAGTGTGTCTGATACAAACCCATAGTCACAGCTCTACATGGGATCCAGGACAGTGTGTCTGATACAAACCCATAGTCACAGCTCTACATGGGATCCAGGACAGTGTGTCTGATACAAACCCATAGTCACAGCTCTACATGGGATCCAGGACAGTGTGTCTGATACAAACCCATAGTCACAGCTCTACATGGGATCCAGGACAGTGTGTCTGATACAAACCCATAGTCACAGCTCTACATGGGATCCAGGACAGTGTGTCTGATACAAACCCATAGTCACAGCTCTACATGGGATCCAGGACAGTGTGTCTGTCTGATACAAACCCATAGTCACAGCTCTACATGGGATCCAGGACAGTGTGTCTGATACAAACCCATAGTCACAGCTCTACATGGGATCCAGGACAGTGTGTCTGATACAAACCCATAGTCACAGCTCTACATGGGATCCAGGACAGTGTGTCTGATACAAACCCATAGTCACAGCTCTACATGGGATCCAGGACAGTGTGTCTGATACAAACCCATAGTCACAGCTCTACATGGGATCCAGGACAGTGTGTCTGATACAAACCCATAGTCACAGCTCTACATGGGATCCAGGACAGTGTGTCTGATACAAACCCATAGTCACAGCTCTACATGGGATCCAGGACAGTGTGTCTGATACAAACCCATAGTCACAGCTCTACATGGGATCCAGGACAGTGTGTCTGATACAAACCCATAGTCACAGCTCTACATGGGATCCAGGACAGTGTGTCTGATACAAACCCATAGTCACAGCTCTACATGGGATCCAGGACAGTGTGTCTGATACAAACCCATAGTCACAGCTCTACATGGGATCCAGGACAGTGTGTCTGATACAAACCCATAGTCACAGCTCTACATGGGATCCAGGACAGTGTGTCTGTCTGATACAAACCCATAGTCACAGCTCTACATGGGATCCAGGACAGTGTGTCTGTCTGATACAAACCCATAGTCACAGCTCTACATGGGATCCAGGACAGTGTGTCTGATACAAACCCATAGTCACAGCTCTACATGGGATCCAGGACAGTGTGTCTGATACAAACCCATAGTCACAGCTCTACATGGGATCCAGGACAGTGTGTCTGATACAAACCCATAGTCACAGCTCTACATGGGATCCAGGACAGTGTGTCTGATACAAACCCATAGTCACAGCTCTACATGGGATCCAGGACAGTGTGTCTGATACAAACCCATAGTCACAGCTCTACATGGGATCCAGGACAGTGTGTCTGATACAAACCCATAGTCACAGCTCTACATGGGATCCAGGACAGTGTGTCTGATACAAACCCATAGTCACAGCTCTACATGGGATCCAGGACAGTGTGTCTGATACAAACCCATAGTCACAGCTCTACATGGGATCCAGGACAGTGTGTCTGATACAAACCCATAGTCACAGCTCTACATGGGATCCAGGACAGTGTGTCTGATACAAACCCATAGTCACAGCTCTACATGGGATCCAGGACAGTGTGTCTGATACAAACCCATAGTCACAGCTCTACATGGGATCCAGGACAGTGTGTCTGATACAAACCCATAGTCACAGCTCTACATGGGATCCAGGACAGTGTGTCTGATACAAACCCATAGTCACAGCTCTACATGGGATCCAGGACAGTGTGTCTGTCTGATACAAACCCATAGTCACAGCTCTACATGGGATCCAGGACAGTGTGTCTGATACAAACCCATAGTCACAGCTCTACATGGGATCCAGGACAGTGTGTCTGTCTGATACAAACCCATAGTCACAGCTCTACATGGGATCCAGGACAGTGTGTCTGTCTGATACAAACCCATAGTCACAGCTCTACATGGGATCCAGGACAGTGTGTCTGATACAAACCCATAGTCACAGCTCTACATGGGATCCAGGACAGTGTGTCTGATACAAACCCATAGTCACAGCTCTACATGGGATCCAGGACAGTGTGTCTGATACAAACCCATAGTCACAGCTCTACATGGGATCCAGGACAGTGTGTCTGATACAAACCCATAGTCACAGCTCTACATGGGATCCAGGACAGTGTGTCTGATACAAACCCATAGTCACAGCTCTACATGGGATCCAGGACAGTGTGTCTGTCTGATACAAACCCATAGTCACAGCTCTACATGGGATCCAGGACAGTGTGTCTGATACAAACCCATTGTCACAGCTCTACATGGGATCCAGGACAGTGTGTCTGATACAAACCCATAGTCACAGCTCTACATGGGATCCAGGACAGTGTGTCTGATACAAACCCATAGTCACAGCTCTACATGGGATCCAGGACAGTGTGTCTGATACAAACCCATAGTCACAGCTCTACATGGGATCCAGGACAGTGTGTCTGATACAAACCCATAGTCACAGCTCTACATGGGATCCAGGACAGTGTGTCTGATACAAACCCATAGTCACAGCTCTACATGGGATCCAGGACAGTGTGTCTGATACAAACCCATAGTCACAGCTCTACATGGGATCCAGGACAGTGTGTCTGATACAAACCCATAGTCACAGCTCTACATGGGATCCAGGACAGTGTGTCTGATACAAACCCATAGTCACAGCTCTACATGGGATCCAGGACAGTGTGTCTGATACAAACCCATAGTCACAGCTCTACATGGGATCCAGGACAGTGTGTCTGATACAAACCCATAGTCACAGCTCTACATGGGATCCAGGACAGTGTGTCTGATACAAACCCATAGTCACAGCTCTACATGGGATCCAGGACAGTGTGTCTGATACAAACCCATAGTCACAGCTCTACATGGGATCCAGGACAGTGTGTCTGTCTGATACAAACCCATAGTCACAGCTCTACATGGGATCCAGGACAGTGTGTCTGATACAAACCCATAGTCACAGCTCTACATGGGATCCAGGACAGTGTGTCTGTCTGATACAAACCCATAGTCACAGCTCTACATGGGATCCAGGACAGTGTGTCTGATACAAACCCATAGTCACAGCTCTACATGGGATCCAGGACAGTGTGTCTGATACAAACCCATAGTCACAGCTCTACATGGGATCCAGGACAGTGTGACTGATACAAACCCATAGTCACAGTTCTACATGGGATCCAGGACAGTGTGTCTGATACAAACCCATAGTCACAGCTCTACATGGGATCCAGGAAAGTGTGTCTGATACAAACCCATAGTCACAGCTCTACATGGGATCCAGGACAGTGTGACTGATACAAACCCATAGTCACAGCTCTACATGGGATCCAGGACAGTGTGTTTGATACAAACCCATAGTCACAGCTCTACATGGGATCCAGGACAGTGTGTCTGATACAAACCCATAGTCACAGCTCTACATGGGATCCAGGACAGTGTGTCTGATACAAACCCATAGTCACAGCTCTACATGGGATCCAGGACAGTGTGTCTGATACAAACCCATAGTCACAGCTCTACATGGGATCCAGGTCAGTGTGACTGATACAAACCCATAGTCACAGCTCTACATGGGATCCAGGACAGTGTGTCTGATACAAACCCATAGTCACAGCTCTACATGGGATCCAGGACAGTGTGTCTGATACAAACCCATAGTCACAGCTCTACATGGGATCCAGGACAGTGTGTCTGATACAAACCCATAGTCACAGCTCTACATGGGATCCAGGACAGTGTGTCTGTCTGATACAAACCCATAGTCACAGCTCTACATGGGATCCAGGACAGTGTGTCTGATACAAACCCATAGTCACAGCTCTACATGGGATCCAGGACAGTGGCTAACCCGCTCTACATGGGATCCAGGACAGTGGCTAACCCGCTCTACCACCCCAAGTCACTATCCTGGATTATTTCCCCAAAGTGTAATCTCAGTAGGCCGGCCTACTGCAGACATAGTGTCTATTGGAGTCATATTACGACAGCGTAGTTAAAACAGTGATCGTCTGACAGTACATGGAGTGAGAAGGACCATGACCAAAGGAAATCCCTCACACCATATCAACGCACTGGCCTATTGTACAGTAGCTAGTAGCAACAGTAGCACAGAGTATCATACGTCTCCTCAGTAAAACGACTGCCTCATACCCAGAGTCACATGCTGCTCACAGACAGAAGCTTCATTTCCAAGTTATATGAGGTCAGACAAATACAGAAGAACACAGGCCCTATAGTCAAAACTAGTACACTAACACCCAGCTGCACCACCTAGGTAAACTAGTACACTATAACACCATGCTGCACCACCCAGGTAAACTAGTACACTATAACACCGAGCTGCACCACCCAGGTAAACTAGTACACTATAACGCCATGCTGCACCACCCAGGTAAACTAGTTCACTATAACACCATGCTGCACCACCCAGGTAAACTAGCACACTATAACACCATGCTGCACCACCCAGGTAAACTAGTACACTATAACACTGAGCTGCACCACCCAGGTAAACTAGTACACTATAACACCGAGCTGCACCACCCAGGTAAACTAGCACACTATAACACCATGCTGCACCACCCAGGTAAACTAGTTCACTATAACACTGAGCTGCACCACCCAGGTAAACTAGTACACTATAACACTGAGCTGCACCACCCAGGTAAACTAGTATACTATAACACCATGCTGCATCACCCAGGTAAACTAGTACACTATAACACTGAGCTGCACCACCCAGGTAAACTAGTACACTATAACACCATGCAGCACCACCCAGGTAAACTAGTAAACAGACAGGTAAGCATCCTCTCGTGTTTCATATGCTGGGAGTGAGTGTACAACCCAGGTTGCACCCCAAATTGCACCCTATTCCCTATATGGTGCATTACTTTTCACCAAAAATAGTGCACTATATATGGAACAGGGTTCCATTTGGGATGCTCCCTGGGTCTCTCTGTCTCTCTATGAAGCTTACTCAACAGTCGTCCAGGAAACAGGAGAACGAGGGGAAGTGGATCAGCAGAAAGTAAGAACCTCTGTTTTTAAAGGCCCGGTGTGGCCGGTGTCTGAGGTGCCGAAGACCAGAGTTTGAGCCAATCAGCCCTCGATTCACCTTTGTGTGTATTTTTAGTAGATTCACTTCCACGTTTCACCACAACGTGCCTTTATAAAGGGAAACCAGATAATATGGCCTAGACAGACATAAACAGCCCTCCGCCTGAACACACATCAGACTGGAGGGAAATATGCATCTGGCTCTCACCTTTTTGTCCCTATGTCTTGTTGCTTAGTTAGGTTGGTTGGTTGATTATATCCCTCATCATATCTCACGATATTGTTCCATGAAAGCTATCTTATCATACTGTATCGAACCTATCTATCATACTGTATCTATATATCATACTGTATCTAACCTATCTATCACACTGTATCTGTCATACTGTATCTAACCTATATATCACACTGTATCTAACCTATCTATCACACTGTATCTATCATACTGTATCTATCATACTGTATCTAACCTATCTATCACACTGTATCTATCATACTGTATCTATCATACTGTATCTAACCTATCTATCATACTGTATCTATCACACTGTATCTAACCTATCTATCATACTGTATCTATCACACTGTATCTAACCTATCTATCATACTGTATCTATCACACTGTATCTAACCTATCTATCACACTGTATCTATCACACTGTATCTAACCTATCTATCACACTGTATCTAACCTATCTATCACACTGTATCGAACCTATCTATCACACTATATCTATCACACTGTATCTAACCTATCTATCATACTGTATCTATCACACTGTATCTAACCTATCTATCACACTGTATCTAACCTATCTATCACACTGTATCTATCACACTGTATCTAACCTATCTATCACACTGTATCGAACCTATCTATCACACTGTATCTAACCTATCTATCACACTGTATCGAACCTATCTATCACACTGTATCTATCACACTGTATCGAACCTATCTATCACACTGTATCGAACCTATCTATCACACTGTATCTAACCTATCTATCACACTGTATCGAACCTATCTATCACACTGTATCTAACCTATCTATCACACTGTATCTAACCTATCTATCACACTGTATCTATCATACTGTATCTAAACTATCTATCATACTGTATCTATCACACTGTATCTAAACTATCTATCACACTGTATCTAACCTATCTATCATACTGTATATATCATACTGTATCTAGCACACTGTATCTAACCTATCTATCATACTGTATCTATCACACTGTATCTAAACTATCTATCACACTGTATCTAACCTATCTATCATACTGTATCTATCACACTGTATCTAAACTATCTATCACACTGTATCTAACCTATCTATCACACTGTATCTAACCTATCTATCACACTGTATCTATCACACTGTATCTAACCTATCTATCATACTGTATCTATCACACTGTATCTAACCTATCTATCATACTGTATCTATCACACTGTATCTAACCTATCTATCACACTGTATCGAACCCATCTATCACACTGTATCGAACCTATCTATCACACTGTATCGAACCTATCTATCACACTGTATCGAACCTATCTATCACACTGTATCTAACCTATCTATCATACTGTATCTAACCTATCTATCACACTGTATCTAACCTATCTATCACACTGTATCTAAACTATCTATCACACTGTATCTAACCTATCTATCACACTGTATCTATCACACTGTATCTAACCTATCTATCACACTGTATCTAACCTATCTATCACACTGTATCTAAACTATCTATCACACTGTATCTAACCTATCTATCACACTGTATCTATCACACTGTATCTAACCTATCTATCATACTGTATCTATCACACTGTATCTAACCTATCTATCACACTGTATCTAACCTATCTATCACACTGTATCTAACCTATCTATCACACTGTATCTATCACACTGTATCTAACCTATCTATCATACTGTATCTATCACACTGTATCTAACCTATCTATCACACTGTATCTATCTATCATACTGTATCTAAACTATCTATCATACTGTATCTAACCTATCTATCACACTGTATCTATCATACTGTATCTATCACACTGTATCTAACCTATCTATCACACTGTATCTATCACACTGTATCTAACCTATCTATCACACTGTATCTATCATACTGTATCTAACCTATCTATCATACTGTATATATCATACTGTATCTATCATATCTATCACACTGTATCTAACCTATCTATCACACTGTATCTAACCTATCTATCACACTGTATCTATCACACTGTATCTAACCTATCTATCATACTGTATCTATCACACTGTATCTAACCTATCTATCACACTGTATCTATCTATCATACTGTATCTAAACTATCTATCATACTGTATCTAACCTATCTATCACACTGTATCTATCATACTGTATCTATCACACTGTATCTAACCTATCTATCACACTGTATCTATCACACTGTATCTAACCTATCTATCACACTGTATCTATCATACTGTATCTAACCTATCTATCATACTGTATATATCATACTGTATCTATCATATCTATCACACTGTATCTAACCTATCTATCACACTGTATCTAACCTATCTATCACACTGTATCTATCACACTGTATCTAACCTATCTATCATACTGTATCTATCACACTGTATCTAACCTATCTATCACACTGTATCTATCTATCATACTGTATCTAAACTATCTATCATACTGTATCTAACCTATCTATCACACTGTATCTATCATACTGTATCTATCACACTGTATCTAACCTATCTATCACACTGTATCTATCACACTGTATCTAACCTATCTATCACACTGTATCTATCATACTGTATCTAACCTATCTATCATACTGTATATATCATACTGTATCTATCATATCTATCACACTGTATCTAACCTATCTATCATACTGTATCTATCATACTGTATCTATCATACTGTATCTATCATACTGTATCTATCACACTGTATCTAACCTATCTATCACACTGTATCTATCATACTGTATCTATCACACTGTATCTAACCTATCTATCATACTGTATCTATCATACTGTATCTATCATACTGTATCTATCATACTGTATCTATCTAATTAAATTGTTCCATGAAGCTAGCAGCTTTATGGTCCATGTTGCTGTGCTTGGTTTGGTTCACTCTACCTCGACCTCTTGAGTGAACTGCTGCTGTCATCTATGTTTGTGTCCCAAATTGCACCCTGTTTCCTATGGGGGCTCTGGTCAAAAGTAGTGCTCTATGTAGGGAATAGGGTGCCACTTTGGACATTGCCTCTGTCACCCCAGATTAAACTAGTGACCTGATTAACCAGAGATGCAAATTAAATAATCTCTTAAAGATGAAAGATTATTTACGCTGTCCTCTTGCTCTTTGTCCCTCGAACAAATACATTTTCTGCTGCTATGATTTGTAGATGTGCCCCAGATGCAGTGTGCATGTCTTTCTCATTGTGATTGAACATGAAGGGATGCTGTCTTCAGGGTGAACTATGTAGACCAGAGAGAAAAGGTCTACCCTAACCAACTGCAGCTGGAAAGGTCCCATCCCAAATGGCACCCTATTCCCTATGTAGTGCACTACTTTAGACCAGGACCCGTAGGGATTGTTCATTTAGTCTACATACTGCATGGATAGGAAACAGACTTTTACATCATCAAAATGGGACACGACAGATCATAGCAGACACTAAATAAACATACAAAGGCAGAGAGGCTAACAGGGAAAAGAGCCGTCATCTAGCAGTGAAACCCCTGTCTAGTAAGTAGGACTTGAAGACACGTCATCTAGCAGTGAAACCCCTGTCTAGTAAGTAGGGCTTGAAGACACGTCATCTAGCAGTGAAACCCCTGTCTAGTAAGTAGGGCTTGAAGACACGTCATCTAGCAGTGAAACCCCTGTCTAGTAAGTAGGGCTTGAAGACACCTCATCTAGCAGTGAAACCCCTGTCTAGTAAGTAGGGCTTGAAGACACGTCATCTAGCAGTGAAACCCCTGTCTAGTAAGTAGGGCTTGAAGACACGTCATCTAGCAGTGAAACCCCTGTCTAGTAAGTAGGGCTTGAAGACACCTCATCTAGCAGTGAAACCCCTGTCTAGTAAGTAGGGCCTGAAGACACCTCATCTAGCAGTGAAACCCCTGTCTAGTAAGTAGGGCTTGAAGACACGTCATCTAGCAGTGAAACCCCTGTCTAGTAAGTAGGGCTTGAAGACACATTATCTAGCAGTGAAACCCCTGTCTAGTAAGTAGGGCTTGAAGAGCCGTCATCTAGCAGTGAAAACCCTGTCTAGTAATTAGGGCTTGAAGACACATTATCTAGCAGTGAAACCCCTGTCTAGTAAGTAGGGCTTGAAGACACGTCATCTAGCAGTGAAACCCCTGTCTAGTAATTAGGGCTTGAAGACACATTATCTAGCAGTGAAACCCCTGTCTAGTAATTAGGGCTTGAAGACACATTATCTAGCAGTGAAACCCCTGTCTAGTAAGTAGGGCTTGAAGAGCCGTCATCTAGCAGTGAAACCCCTGTCTAGTAATTAGGGCTTGAAGACACATTATCTAGCAGTGAAACCCCTGTCTAGTAAGTAGGGCTTGAAGACACGTCATCTAGCAGTGAAACCCCTGTCTAGTAATTAGGGCTTGAAGGCACATTATCTAGCAGTGAAACCCCTGTCTAGTAATTAGGGCTTGAAGACACATTATCTAGCAGTGAAACCCCTGTCTAGTAAGTAGGGCTTGAAGAGCCGTCATCTAGCAGTGAAACCCCTGTCTAGTAATTAGGGCTTGAAGACACATTATCTAGCAGTGAAACCCCTGTCTAGTAAGTAGGGCTTGAAGAGCCGTCATCTAGCAGTGAAACCCCTGTCTAGTAATTAGGGCTTGAAGAGCCGTCATCTAGCAGTGAAACCCCTGTCTAGTAAGTAGGGCTTGAAGACACATTATCTAGCAGTGAAACCACTGTCTAGTAATTAGGGCTTGAAGAGCCGTCATCTAGCAGTGAAACCCCTGTCTAGTAAGTAGGGCTTGAAGAGCCGTCATCTAGCAGTGAAACCCCTGTCTAGTAAGTAGGGCTTGAAGACACGTCATCTAGCAGTGAAAGCCCTGTCTAGTAAGTAGGGCTTGAAGAGCCGTCATCTAGCAGTGAAACCCCTGTCTAGTAAGTAGGGCTTGAAGACACGTCATCTAGCAGTGAAACCCCTGTCTAGTAAGTAGGGCTTGAAGAGCCGTCATCTAGCAGTGAAACCCCTGTCTAGTAAGTAGGGCTTGAAGAGCCGTCATCTAGCAGTGAAACCCCTGTCTAGTAAGTAGGGCTTGAAGACACGTCATCTAGCAGTGAAACCCCTGTCTAGTAAGTAGGGCTTGAAGACACGTCATCTAGCAGTGAAACCCCTGTCTAGTAAGTAGGGCTTGAAGAGCCGTTATCTAGCAGTGAAACCCCTGTCTAGTAAGTAGGGCTTGAAGACACCTCATCTAGCAGTGAAACCCCTGTCTAGTAAGTAGGGCTTGAAGACACCTCATCTAGCAGTGAAACCCCTGTCTAGTAAGTAGGGCTTGAAGACACCTCATCTAGCAGTGAAACCCCTGTCTAGTAAGTAGGGCTTGAAGAGCCGTTATCTAGCAGTGAAACCCCTGTCTAGTAAGTAGGGCTTGAAGACACCTCATCTAGCAGTGAAACCCCTGTCTAGTAAGTAGGGCTTGAAGACACCTCATCTAGCAGTGAAACCCCTGTCTAGTAAGTAGGGCTTGAAGAGCCGTCATCTAGCAGTGAAACACCTGTCTAGTAAGTAGGGCTTGAAGACACGTCATCTAGCAGTGAAACCCCTGTCTAGTAAGTAGGGCTTGAAGACACCTCATCTAGCAGTGAAACCCCTGTCTAGTAAGTAAGACACGTCATCTAGCAGTGAAACCCCTGTCTAGTAAGTAGGGCTTGAAGACACGTCATCTAGCAGTGAAACCCCTGTCTAGTAAGTAGGGCTTGAAGACACCTCATCTAGCAGTGAAACCCCTGTCTAGTAAGTAGGGCTTGAAGACACGTCATCTAGCAGTGAAACCCCTGTCTAGTAAGTACGGCTTGAAGAGCCGTTATCTAGCAGTGAAACCCCTGTCTAGTAAGTAGGGCTTGAAGACACCTCATCTAGCAGTGAAACCCCTGTCTAGTAAGTAGGGCTTGAAGACACGTCATCTAGCAGTGAAACCCCTGTCTAGTAAGTAGGGCTTGAAGACACCTCATCTAGCAGTGAAACCCCTGTCTAGTAAGTAGGGCTTGAAGACACGTCATCTAGCAGTGAAACCCCTGTCTAGTAAGTACGGCTTGAAGAGCCGTTATCTAGCAGTGAAACCCCTGTCTAGTAAGTAGGGCTTGAAGACACCTCATCTAGCAGTGAAACCCCTGTCTAGTAAGTAGGGCTTGAAGACACCTCATCTAGCAGTGAAACCCCTGTCTAGTAACTAGGGCTTGAAGACAGACTTGTTTGTTCATCTGTAGTCTAACGCTACATCTGATGTGGCTCTTGTAATCAGCAGCTTTACATTAACCACTAATGAGCTTTCTGCTCCAGCCTCAAGAGCCCACCACACATTAACCACACGTTAACCTATATTTAAGGCTCTTACCAGATCTGAAATTTCCACAGAACTGCCCCATTCCAGGCAATTAAGCAAATGAGGCTTTAAAGCGAACATTCAAGGAACAAGAGCAGAGTATGCAGCAATAGAACAAAAGGCATGTGTCTGGGTCAAAGGTCAAGGAAATGAAACTTAACATTAACTGGGATGTCATAGTCAATTAGTCTAGTTTACTGACTGTCGGTCATGGACCATTGGCTACTTTGTGGTATCTTACCACCGTTATGTTGAGCAATGCTTTCTAGTGGGTCCAGGGTCATATGTTTATTTAGTGTCTGATTTGTTGTGTCCCATTTTGATGATGTAAAAGTCTGTTTCCTATCCATGCAGTATGTAGGCTAAGTTAACATCACCCACCACGTTATGTTAGATGTCAGGATTTCCTCGCAAGGTGATTGGCCTATTGCACTTCTCAACCATTCAGAGAGGCTAAAACCAATTTCCCTTCCATGTGCTGTGATGCAGGGTTGAGTTGATGACTGCTGTGTTGTCTGGTTTCACTTTGAACAGCTGGATTGTAAAGGTTTATCCAAGGTCACACAAGATACATGTGGTGCAACCTTGTCATTTCACCAAGCAGCATTCATAGTTGTTATTTAGCCTAGTTAAAGTCCCTACATAAGGGTCTAAATTCACTTTCTTCTTCTTGGAATGTAGAACGTCACTGTAAAGGCTGACGTTTTGAGATGTTGGAGTCTATTATTCTGAGCCAGTATTATTGTCTGGATGTTATGTTCTGGATGATTTCCCCTCTGAATCAGAACTACATGAACACATGTTATAACTCACTTAGTTCCCAGCTGTAGTAGTTCTTCCTCTCTGTTTTGAATGACTTCTAGCTCAGGAATTCTATGAAGAAAGTGGAAAAAACCAAGACAGCTAATGTTGACTTGCTGAGTGAGTTGAGATTGGCCCAGTTATTCTAAATCTTCCTCCTGAGTCTCCAACCTGTCCTGTGTTTAGTATGTCTATAGAAGAGGATACCCTGCTCCCTCAGGCCCTGTCTCTGTCGTTCAGGACTCCTGCTCCCTCAGGCCCTGTATCTGTCGTTCAGGACTCCTGCTCCCTCAGGCCCTGTCTCTGTCGTTCAGGACTCCTGCTCCCTCAGGCCCTGTTTCTGTGGTTCAGGACTCCTGCTCCCTCAGGCCCTGTCTCTGTGGTTCAGGACTCCTGCTCCCTCAGGCCCTGTCTCTATGGTTCAGGACTCCTGCTCCCTCAGGCCCTGTCTCTGTGGTTCAGGACTCCTGCTCCCTCAGGCCCTGTTTCTGTGGTTCAGGACTCCTGCTCCCTCAGGCCCTGTCTCTGTGGTTCAGGACTCCTGCTCCCTCAGGCCCTGTCTCTGTGGTTCAGGACTGCTGCTCCCTCAGGCCCTGTCTCTGTGGTTCAGGACTGCTGCTCCCTCAGGCCCTGTCTCTGTGGTTCAGGACTCCTGCTCCCTCAGGCCCTGTCTCTGTGGTTCAGGACTCCTGCTCCCTCAGGCCCTGTCTCTGTTGTTCAGGACTCCTGCCCCCTCAGGCCCTGTCTCTGTGGTTCAGGACTCCTGCTCCCTCAGGCCCTGTCTCTGTGGTTCAGGACTCCTGCTCCCTCAGGCCCTGTCTTTGTCATTCAGGTCTCCTGCTCCCTCAGGCCCTGTCTCTGTCATTCAGGTCTCCTGCTCCCTCAGGCCCTGTCTCTGTGGTTCAGGACTCCTGCTCCCTCAGGCCCTGTCTCTGTGGTTCAGGACTCCTGCTCTCTCAGGCCCTGTCTCTGTGGTTCAGGACTCCTGCTCCCTCAGGCCCTGTCTCTGTGGTTCAGGACTCCTGCTCCCTCAGGCCCTGTCTCTGTCGTTCAGGACTCCTGTATGCGGTTGAGATGTGTCAACGTTGGTGATCTATCAGCATGCCAGATATGGCTGCAGGCAGGGCCACAATCATGGGAACGTCAGCATTGCATTCTTCCTTCCACATTTAAAGTACTCAGTTTCATCCTGACAAGAGTGTGTAGGATTAAGGTTAAGTCTCAGATAATTAACCTAACTAGTCATTGTATATTTTGAATACATTTATATGCAGTAAAACGCTGTCTTGTACAATGTGAATTGGGTTGAACATTCTTAATTGTGTGCCTTTCCCTAGGGATCCCATGGTGGGTCTTAGCTGCTAGTTTTCTGCTCTAAGAGCACCATGCCACAGGCACCATGTGAACATGTAAGCTATGTAAAGAATGTGAAAAATAGACATATTTTTCCTTTGATGGCTTAGGTCCTAGGAACATTGGGGTATGTTTTGGCACTATGATTCATTGCATCGGAACTTGTGACCCTCCCTCTGTTTCCCCCCCCCCCCTGAAACATTAACTGTAATCTCACTGATGTCGGCACATTGAAGGTGACTGCAGGGCGATGGAGGTTGCATTTCCTCACCCGAGCTGCTAGTGATGTTCACGCTCACATTCTCAGGTTTCAGTCTACCTCTTATCCTGGACAGGCACGAGTGGCAGATTTGAAATGTGAATCTGGGAAAGCAATTTTGTTTTCAAACCACAGTCTGCTTCCCTCAGAGCATTATACCTAATGATGGAGTGAAGAGAGAGAGAGGGAATAACTTAGGCGGCTGTCGAGAGAGAGAGAGAGAGAGAGAAAGTGTTAGAGAGAGAGAGAGTTAGAGAGAGAAAGTGTTAGAGAGAGAGTTAGAGAAGAGAGAGAGTTAGAGAAGAGAGAGAGCGCGTTAGAGAGAGAGTTAGAAAGAGAGAGAGAGAGAGATTAGCAGCAAGGGAAATACCCTTGATCTCTCACAATAGGGCCAAATTACAGCTGTCATGCCCTAACGTGTCCATCCACCCAGAACAATAGAAAACTAGTCTATGGTAGGATTTAGGTAATGGTAGGTTAGCCCCTTACAAATATGATACCACCCACTGTACCATTGAACTGGTAGCGTATGACTGAATCCATAAAGTAAACATTATTGAATGGAGCTCCATCAACCATTGGATTCACTGGGGATGTTTGAAGTGTGTTTTTCCCCAGATGACGGTGACTATTAGGCCTATTCAGTGTAGAGAAAGAAAGCCACTGTAGGTGATTGATGTTGCAGGGCGGTGATATCTAGTACAGCGGGTTACTGTGGAGCAGACTCATTTCCAACATCTAGGCAGGGGTGCAGGACTGAGACAGTCACTTTGTTCCTCACCACTCCCAGCCTCTACAGCACAGGGCAACATGATTAGTATATGTCTTTGTCTCAAATTGCACCCTATTCTCTATATAGTGCACTACGTTTGACCAGGGTCCATAGGGCACTATATAGGGAATAGGGTGCCAGGGAATAGGGTGCAATTTGGGACTTATAATATGTTTGTCTCTATCTGATTACTACTGTAACCAAGCTTGTCATTTACCTCTTTATCTTCTGTTCTGTACACAATCTCTTCCTTATCACACACTTCAGTTGAGTTCACAGAACTGCTTCAGTTGAGTTCACAGAACTACTTCGGTTGAGTTCATAGAACTGCTTCGGTTGAGTTCACATAACTACTTCGGTTGAGTTCATAGAACTGCTTCGGTTGAGTTCACAGAACTACTTCGGTTGAGTTCACAGAACTGCTTCGGTTGAGTTCACAGAACTACTTCGGTTGAGTTCACAGAACTGCTTCGGTTGAGTTCACATAACTGCTTCGGGTTGAGTTCACAGAACTGCTTCGCTTGAGTTCACAGAACTGCTTCAGTTGAGTTCACAGAACTGCTTCAGTTGAGTTCACAGAACTGCTTCAGTTGAGTTCACAGAACTGCTTCAGTTGAGTTCACATAAGTACACTATATATACAAAAGTATGTGGACTCCCCTTCAAATTAGTGGATTTGTCTATTTCAGCCTCCCCCGTTGAATGGAGCTCCATCAACCATTGGATTCACTGGGGATGTTTGAAGTGTGTAAATGTTTGTCTATGCAAACTCCATAGACAAACATTAACAGTAGAATGGCCTTACTGAAGAGCTCAGTGACTTTAAACGTGGCACCATCATAGGATGCCACCTTTCCAACAAGTCAGTTCGGTACATTTCTGCTCTGCTGGAGCAGTGTAAACGTGTTCTCTGGAGTGGTACATTTCTGCTCTGCTGGAGCTGTGTAAACGTGTTCTCTGGAGTGGTACATTTCTGCTCTGCTGGAGCTGTGTAAACGTGTTCTCTGGAGTGGTACATTTCTGCTCTGCTGGAGCTGTGTAAACATGTTCTCTGGAGTGGTACATATCTGCTCTGCTGGAGCAGTGTAAACATGTTCTCTGGAGTGGTACATATATGCTCTGCTGGAGCTGTGTAAACGTGTTCTCTGGAGTGGTACATTTCTGCTCTGCTGGAGCTGTGTAAACGTGTTCTCTGGAGTGGTACATTTCTGCTCTGCTGGAGCTGTGTAAACGTGTTCTCTGGAGTGGTACATTTCTGCTCTGCTGGAGCTGTGTAAACGTGTTCTCTGGAGTGGTACATTTCTGCTCTGCTGGAGCTGTGTAAACATGTTCTCTGGAGTGGTACATATCTGCTCTGCTGGAGCAGTGTAAACATGTTCTCTGGAGTGGTACATATATGCTCTGCTGGAGCTGTGTAAACGTGTTCTCTGGAGTGGTACATTTCTGCTCTGCTGGAGCTGTGTAAACGTGTTCTCTGGAGTGGTACATTTCTGCTCTGCTGGAGCTGTGTAAACGTGTTCTCTGGAGTGGTACATATCTGCTCTGCTGGAGCTGTGTAAACATGTTCTCTGGAGTGGTACATTTCTGCTCTGCTGGAGCTGTGTAAACGTGTTCTCTGGAGTGGTACATTTCAGCTCTGCTGGAGCTGTGTAAACATGTTCTCTGGAGTGGTACATTTCTGCTCTGCTGGAGCTGTGTAAACGTGTTCTCTGGAGTGTTGAATCACGCTTCACCATCTGGCAGTCTGACAGGACAAATCTGGATTTGGTGTATGCCTGGAGAACACCACCTGCCCCAATGAATAGAGACAATTGTAGAGTTTGGTTCAGGAGGAATAATGATCTGGGGCTGTTTTTCATAGTTCATGCAAGGCTCCTTAGTTCCATTGAAGGGAAAACTTAACGCTACAGCATACAATGACATTATAGACGATTCTGTGCTTCCAACTTTGTGGCAACAGTTTGGGGAAGGGCCTTTCCTGTTTCAGCATGACAATGCCTCCGTGCACAAAGCGAGGTCCATACAGAAATGGTTTGACGAAATCGGTGTGGGAGAACTTGACTGGCCTGCACAGAGCCCTGACCTCAACCCCATAGAACACCTTTGGGATGAATTGGAACCCCGACTGCGAGCCAGGCCTCATCGCCCAACTTCAGTGTCCAACCTCACTGATGCTCTTGTGGCTGAATGGAAGCAAGTCCCTGCAGCAATGTTCCAACATCTCGTGGAAAGACTTCCCAGAAGGCTGTTATTGCAGGTGTCCACATGCTTTTGGTCATGAAGTGCACTGCAGCCGAGGGGCTCCCGTATATCTTATCTCTACTTACTTAACTCTGCTGGCTTCCTCGACGGCCATATTATTGTAATCTGATTGATGTGTTGTCCTGAAGTGACTAGAAGCAGCACAGGTCAGGGTAGTGAAGTTAAGTGTATCCATAAATAGCCCGTTTTTTTAGGACTTGTTAGGCTATTTGAATCGTTGCTCTATCTGACGTAAGAAAATGCCTTAGTTAGTGGTCTTCAGAGCCTTTGTGAGTCATGCTTTTCACCCAGTCAAACGCAGACTGGAAGCTTGAAGTTATGTTTATGTCATGCTTCATTCTGGCGTGCGTTCTTGACCCTGTTACAGATGTTCCTCAGCGTTTTGACCAGGAGCTTTTTCTCAGAAACATGCAATGTCAAGGAGATGCCTACAGGATAGCCAAATAGGGTTAAACAAAGATGGTGGACGTATGGCGCTGCTTAATTAAATACATTTAAGAGGCTCAGGATGCCTCACAAATGACCTATAGTGCACTACTTTTGACCACATCCCAATGGGCTCTGGTCCAAAATAGTGCACTATATGGGGAATAGGTTGCTACTCAGCCCCAGACCCGAGGTCAATGATCTCTTTGGTTTGTCTCCTGTCTCCTAGTGGACATAGGTGTCAAAGCCCTCAGCACCATCCAGCTACCAGGAAGTGCTGATTGCTTGTGGACATTGATGCCTTTGTGTGAGTGGAGCAGAGCTGGAGGGAACTAAGGCAATATCTAATGCTGTTTAGAGTAAGTTGGGCTGTATCCCAAATGGCATAAAATTGGGTTTGTTTTCGAATTCTTTGTGGATCTGTGTAATCTGAGGGAAATATGTGTCTCTAATATGGTCTTACATTGGGCAGGAGATTAGGAAGTGCAGCTCAGTTTCCACCTCATTTTGTGGGAAGTGTGAGAGCCAGGTCTGCCTACGGCAGCCTTTCTCAATAGCTATGCTATTGAGTCTGTACGTTTTGGGTCAGTCACTGTGGTAAGGTATCTGCCACTATGTACTCTCAGTTTAGTAGCATTCTAGTTGCCAAGTAGCAGTAGCCAAGTAGCAGTAGCCAAGTAGCATTCTAGTTGGCTGTTTTTTTGTTTGTTAATTCTTTCCAATGTGTCAAGTAATTATCTTTTTGTTTTCTCATGATTTGGTTGCGTCTAATTGTGTTGCTGTCCTGGTGCTCTGTGGGGTGTGTTTGTGTTTGTGAACAGAGCCCCAGGACCAGCTTGCTTAGGGGACTCTTCTCCATGTTCATCTCTTTGTAGGTGATAGCTTTGTTATGGAAGGTTTGGGAATCGCTTCCTTTTAGGTGGTTGTTGAATTTAACAGCTCTTTTCTGGATTTTGATAATTAGTGGGTATCGGCCTAATTCTGCTCTGCATGCATTATGTGGTGTTCTACGTTGTACATGGAGGATATTTTTGCAGAATTCTGCATGCAGAGTCTCAATATGGTGTTTGTCCCATTTTGTGAATTCTTGGTTGGTGAGCAGACCTCACAACCATAAAGGGAAATGGGTTCTATAACTGATTCAAGTATTTTTAGCCAGATCCTAATTGGTATGTTGAATTTTATGTCCCTTTTGATGGCATAGAATGCCCTTCTTGCCTTGTCTCTCAGATCGTTCACAGCTTTGTTGAAATTACCCGTGGCGCTGATGTTTAGGTCAAGGTATGTATAGTTTTTTGTGTGCTCTAGGGCAATGGTGTCTAGATGGAATTTGTATTTGTGGTCCTGGCAACTGGACCTTTTTTGGAACACCATTATTTTTGTCTTACTGAGATTTTCTGTCGGGGCCCAGGTCTGGCAGAATCTGTGCAGAAGATCTAGGTGCTGCTGTAGGCCCTCCTTGGTTGGTGACAGAAGCACCAGATCATCAGCAAACAGTAGACATTTGACTTCAGATTCTAGTAGGGTGAGGCCGGGTGCTGCAGACTGTTCTAGTGCCCTTTCCAATTCGTTGACATATATGTTGAAGAGGATGGGGCTTAAACTGCATCCCTGACTCACCCCACGGCCCTAGGACCATGCCTCGGGACTACCTGACATGATGACTCCTTGCTGTCTGTCCCCAGTCCACCTGGCCGTGCTGCTGCTCCAGTTTCAACTGTTCTGCCTTATTATTTGACCATGCTGATCATTTATGAACATTTGAACATCTTGGCCATGTTCTGTTATAATCTCCACCCGGCACAGCCAGAAGAGGACTGGCCAACCCTCATAGCCTGGTTCCTCTCTAGATTTCTTCCTAGGTTTTGGCCTTTCTAGGGAGTTTTTCCTAGCCACCGTGCTTCTACACCTGCATTGCTTGCTGTTTGGGGTTTTAGGCTGGGTTTCTGTACAGCACTTTGAGATATCAGCTGATGTATGAAGTGCTATATAAATACATCTGATTTGATTTGGTAAGAAATTTGTATTTTTTCCCATTTTAACCACATGTTGTTGTTGGTCTACATGGATGTTATAATGTTGTATGTTTTACCCCCCAACACCACTTTCCATCAGTTTGTATAGCAGACCCTCATGCCACATTGAGTGGAAGGCTTTTTTCACTGAGGAAATGTATGAGTCAGCTGTTAATGATAATGCAGACGATTTTCCCAAGGTTACTGTTGACCATTTCTCATTTCTCAAATGTATCTCCACGTTTTTTGGATTCGGGTGGTCAGTCCTTGGTTCCAAATATTGGGGAAGATGCCAGAGCTGAAGATGATGTTAAAGAGTTTTAGTTTAGCCAATTGGAATTTGTTGTCTGTATATTTGATCATTTCATTGAGGAGACCATCAACACCACAGACCTTTTTGGGTTGGAGGGTTTGTATTTTGTCCTGTAGTTCATTCAATGTAATTAGAGAATCCATTGGGTTCTGGTCTTTAATAGTTGATTCTAAGATTTGTATTTGATCATGTTTATGTTTTTGCTGTTTGTTATTTGTTATAGAACCAAAAAGTTTGGAGAAGTGGTTTACACATACAACTCCATGTTGGATAGATAATTATTCGAGTTGTTGTTTGTTTAGTGTTTTCCAATATTCCCAGAAGTGGTTAGAGTCTATGGATTCTTCAGTTATGTTGAGCTGATTCCTGACTTGCTGTTCCTTCTTTTTCCGTAGAGTATTTCTGTATTGTTTTAGTGATTCACAATCTCTCTCTCTCTCTCACTCTCACACTCACTCACTCACTCACGCACGCAGGCACGCACGCACGCACTCTCTGTCACAATGAGGGCCTGTTGTCCAGTGGCTTCCCTCAGGAATGCATCCCTTTGTCTTTCTATGTTTGTCCCTTTCCTCTCCCTCTTTGACTGCTAGTATGTATCAATAATCCACCTTTCCCCTCTGATAGTACCAATAATCCACCTTTCCCCTGTCTCTCTCCCTCTGATAGTACCAATAATCCACCTTTCCCCTGTCTCTCTCCCTCTGATAGTACCAATAATCCACCTTTCCCCTGTCTCTCCCTCTCTGATAGTACCAATAATCCACCTTTCCCCTGTCTCTCTCCCTCTGATAGTACCAATAATCCACCTTTCCCCTGTCTCTCTCCCTCTGATAGTACCAATAATCCACCTTTCCCCTGTCTCTCCCTCTCTGATAGTACCAATAATCCACCTTTCCCCTGTCTCTCCCTCTCTGATAGTACCAATAATCCACCTTTCCTCTCTGATAGTACCAATAATCCACCTTTCCCCTGTCTCTCCCTCTCTGATAGTATCAATAATCCACCTTTCCCCTGTCTCTCCCTCTGATAGTACCAATAATCTACCTTTCCCCTGTCTCTCCCTCTCTGATAGTACCAATAATCCACCTTTCCCCTGTCTCTCTCCCTCTGATAGTACCAATAATCCACCTTTCCCCTGTCTCTCCCTCTGATAGTACCAATAATCCACCTTTCCCCTGTCTCTCCCTCTGATAGTACCAATAATCCACCTTTCCCCTGTCTCTCCCTCTCTGATAGTACCAATAATCCACCTTTCCCCTGTCTCTCCCTCTCTGATAGTACCAATAATCCACCTTTCCTCTCTGATAGTACCAATAATCCACCTTTCCCCTGTCTCTCCCTCTCTGATAGTATCAATAATCCACCTTTCCCCTGTCTCTCCCTCTGATAGTACCAATAATCTACCTTTCCCCTGTCTCTCCCTCTCTGATAGTACCAATAATCCACCTTTCCCCTGTCTCTCTCCTCTGATAGTACCAATAATCCACCTTTCCCCTGTCTCTCCCTCTGATAGTACCAATAATCCACCTTTCCCCTGTCTCTCCCTCTGATAGTACCAATAATCCACCTTTCCCCTGTCTCTCCCTCTGATAGTACCAATAATCCACCTTTCCCCTGTCTCTCCCTCTCTGATAGTACCAATAATCCACCTTTCCCCTCTCTCCCTCTGATAGTACCAATAATCCACCTTTCCCCTGTCTCTCTCCCTCTGATAGTACCAATAATCCACCTTTCCCCTGTCTCTCTCCCTCTGATAGTACCAATAATCCACCTTTCCCCTGTCTCTCCCTCTCTGATAGTACCAATAATCCACCTTTCCCCTGTCTCTCCCTCTCTGATAGTATCAATAATCCACCTTTCCCCTGTCTCTCCTCTGATAGTACCAATAATCCACCTTTCCCCTGTCTCTCCCTCTCTGATAGTACCAATAATCCACCTTTCCCCTGTCTCTCTCCCTCTGATAGTACCAATAATCCACCTTTCCCCTGTCTCTCCCTCTGATAGTACCAATAATCCACCTTTCCCCTGTCTCTCTCTCCCTCTGATAGTACCAATAATCCACCTTTCCCCTGTCTCTCCCTCTCTGATAGTACCAATAATCCACCTTTCCCCTGTCTCTCCCTCTCTGATAGTACCAATAATCCACCTTTCCTCTCTGATAGTACCAATAATCCACCTTTCCCCTGTCTCTCCCTCTCTGATAGTATCAATAATTCCACCTTTCCCCTGTCTCTCCCTCTGATAGTACCAATAATCTACCTTTCCCCTGTCTCTCCCTCTCTGATAGTACCAATAATCCACCTTTCCCCTGTCTCTCTCCCTCTGATAGTACCAATAATCCACCTTTCCCCTGTCTCTCCCTCTGATAGTACCAATAATCCACCTTTCCCCTGTCCTCTCCCTCTGATAGTACCAATAATCCACCTTTCCCCTGTCTCTCCCTCTGATAGTACCAATAATCCACCTTTCCCCTGTCTCTCCCTCTCTGATAGTACCAATAATCCACCTTTCCCCTCTCTCCCTCTGATAGTACCAATAATCCACCTTTCCCCTGTCTCTCCCTCTGATAGTACCAATAATCCACCTTTCCCCTGTCTCTCTCCCTCTGATAGTACCAATAATCCACCTTTCCCCCTGTCTCTCCCTCTCTGATAGTACCAATAATCCACCTTTCCCCTGTCTCTCCCTCTCTGATAGTATCAATAATCCACCTTTCCCCTGTCTCTCCCTCTGATAGTACCAATAATCTACCTTTCCCCTGTCTCTCCCTCTCTGATAGTACCAATAATCCACCTTTCCCCTGTCTCTCTCCCTCTGATAGTACCAATAATCCACCTTTCCCCTGTCTCTCCCTCTGATAGTACCAATAATCCACCTTTCCCCTGTCTCTCCCTCTGATAGTACCAATAATCCACCTTTCCCCTGTCTCTCCCTCTGATAGTACCAATAATCCACCTTTCCCCTGTCTCTCCCTCTCTGATAGTACCAATAATCCACCTTTCCTCTCTGATAGTACCAATAATCCACCTTTCCCCTGTCTCTCCCTCTCTGATAGTATCAATAATCCACCTTTCCCCTGTCTCTCCCTCTGATAGTACCAATAATCTACCTTTCCCCTGTCTCTCCCTCTCTGATAGTACCAATAATCCACCTTTCCCCTGTCTCTCTCCCTCTGATAGTACCAATAATCCACCTTTCCCCTGTCTCTCCCTCTGATAGTACCAATAATCCACCTTTCCCCTGTCTCTCCCTCTGATAGTACCAATAATCCACCTTTCCCCTGTCTCTCCCTCTGATAGTACCAATAATCCACCTTTCCCCTGTCTCTCCCTCTCTGATTGTACCAATAATCCACCTTTCCCCTCTCTCCCTCTGATAGTACCAATAATCCACCTTTCCCCTGTCTCTCCCTCTCTGATAGTACCAATAATCCACCTTTCCCCTGTCTCTCTCTCTGATAGTACCAATAATCCACCTTTCCCCTGTCTCTCCCTCTCTGATAGTACCAATAATCCACCTTTCCCCTGTCTCTCCCTCTGATAGTACCAATAATCCACCTTTACCCTGTCTCTCCCTCTGATAGTACCAATAATCCACCTTTCCCCTGTCTCTCCCTCTCTGATAGTACCAATAATCCACCTTTCCCCTCTCTCCCTCTCTGATAGTACCAATAATCCACCTTTCCCCTCTGATAGTATCAATAATCCACCTTTCCCCTCTGATAGTACCAATAATCCACCTTTCCCCTCTGATAGTACCAATAATCCACCTTTCCCCTGTCTCTCCCTCTCTGATAGTATCAATAATCCACCGTTCCGCTCTCTCCCTCTCTGATAGTACCAATAATCCACCTTTCCCCTGTCTCTCCGTCTCTGATAGTACCAATAATCCACCTTTCCCCTCTGATAGTACCAATAATCCACCTTTCCCCTCTGATAGTACCAATAATCCACCTTTCCCCTGTCTCTCCCTCTCTGATAGTACCAATAATCCACCTTTCCCCTCTCTCCCTCTCTGATAGTACCAATAATCCACCTTTCCCCTGTCTCTCCCTCTCTGATAGTACCAATAATCCACCTTTCCCCTGTCTCTCTCCCTCTGATAGTACCAATAATCCACCTTTCCCCTGTCTCTCCCTCTCTGATAGTACCAATAATCCACCTTTCCCCTGTCTCTCCCTCTGATAGTACCAATAATCCACCTTTCCCCTGTCTCTCCCTCTCTGATAGTACCAATAATCCACCTTTCCCCTGTCTCTCCCTCTCTGATAGTACCAATAATCCACCTTTCCCCTCTCTCTCTTTGATAGTACCAATAATCCACCTTTCCGTTCTGTCAGATATTGTTTGACTCTGTCTCCGCCACATGCAGATGGTCACCCATCAGGTCAGTCTTGTGTTCCTCCTATTGCGGAAGGCCTTGTGTGTTCCTGATAAGACCCTTCAATTCCCTGGAGGTCCCAGGGCCTTGTTTGTACTGGAGGTGGGTCTGTGTTTACGTCTTGGCCTGGTAATCAGAGAGGAGAAGGAGGGGTTCCTAGTTCCAACTCCACTATACTGTAGCTGACAGTGTAGAGACTCATTAGGACTTTCTCTTTCAACTTTTTCTCCATTTCTCTCTCTCTCTTCTCTCTCCCCCTCAGGATTCCAGTGATGTCATGCCTGTCTGTCTCTCTCTCTCTCCCCCTCAGGATTCCAGTGATGTCAAGCCTGTCTGTCTGTCTCTCTCTCTCTCTTAGTACGGTGTTGAAAGGGAGTTATATAGTTATATGTATTTACTAGACTAAATGTATGGTTCTGGTCTGGCCCACCCAGAGAGGGGCGTGGTCTGGCAGTAATAGTGGACAGGGAGGGTCAGAGAGGGGCGTGGTCTGGCAGTAATAGTGGACAGGGAGGGTCAGAGGGGCGTGGTCTGGCAGTAATAGTGGACAGGGAGGTTCAGAGAGGGGCGTGGTCTGGCAGTAATAGTGGACAAGGAGGGTCAGAGAGGGGCGTGGTCTGGCAGTAATAGTGGACAGGGAGGGTCAGAGAGGGGCGTGGTCTGGCAGTAATAGTGGACAGGGAGGGTCAGAGAGGGGCGTGGTCTGGCAGTAATAGTGGACAGGGAGGGTCAGAGAGGGCGTGGTCTGGCAGTAATAGTGGACAGGGAGGGTCAGAGAGGGGCGTGGTCTGGCAGTAATAGTGGACAGGGAGGGTCAGAGAGGGGCGTGGTCTGGCAGTAATAGTGGACAGGGAGGTTCAGAGAGGGGCGTGGTCTGGCAGTAATAGTGGACAGGGAGGGTCAGAGAGGGGCGTGGTCTGGCAGTAATAGTGGACAGGGAGGTTCAGAGAGGGGCGTGGTCTGGCAGTAATAGTGGACAAGGAGGGTCAGAGAGGGGCGTGGTCTGGCAGTAATAGTGGACAGGGAGGGTCAGAGAGGGGCGTGGTCTGGCAGTAATAGTGGACAGGGAGGGTCAGAGAGGGGCGTGGTCTGGCAGTAATAGTGGACAGGGAGGGTCAGAGAGGGGGCGTGGTCTGGCAGTAATAGTGGACAGGGAGGGTCAGAGAGGGGCGTGGTCTGGCAGTAATAGTGGACAGGGAGGGTCAGAGAGGGGCGTGGTCTGGCAGTAATAGTGGACAGGGAGGTTCAGAGAGGGGCGTGGTCTGGCAGTAATAGTGGACAGGGAGGGTCAGAGAGGGGCGTGGTCTGGCAGTAATAGTGGACAGGGAGGTTCAGAGAGGGGCGTGGTCTGGCAGTAATAGTGGACAGGGAGGTTCAGAGAGGGGCGTGGTCTGGCAGTAATAGTGGACAGGGAGGGTCAGAGAGGGGCGTGGTCTGGCAGTAATAGTGGACAGGGAGGGTCAGAGAGGGGCGTGGTCTGGCAGTAATAGTGGACAGGGAGGGTCAGAGAGGGGCGTGGTCTGGCAGTAATAGTGGACAGGGAGGGTCAGAGAGGGGCGTGGTCTGTCAGTAATAGTGGACAGGGTGGTTCAGAGAGGGGCGTGGTCTGACAGTAATAGTGGACAGGGAGGTTCAGAGAGGGGCGTGGTCTGGCAGTAATAGTGGACAGGGAGGTTCAGAGAGGGGCGTGGTCTGGCAGTAATAGAGGACAGGGAGGGTCAGAGAGGGGCGTGGTCTGGCAGTAATAGAAGACAGGGAGGGACAGAGAGGGGCGTGGTCTGGCAGTAATAGTGGACAGGGAGGGTCAGTGAGGGGCGTGGTCTGGCAGTAATAGTGGACAGGGAAGTTCAGAGAGGGGCGTGGTCTGGCAGTAATAGTGGACAGGGAGGTTCAGAGAGGGGCGTGGTCTGGCAGTAATAGTGGACAGGGAGGTTCAGAGAGAGGCGTGGTCTGGCAGTAATGGGGACCTTGGGGGACCTTTAACAGAATGTGACTGGCAGAACGGGTGTTGTATGTGGAGCATGAGGGCTGCAGTAGATATCTCAGATAGAGGAGAGTGAGGCGTAAGAGGGTTTTATAAATAATCATCAACCAGTGGGTCTTGTGACGGGTTCAGAGATGACCAGTTTACAGAGGAGTTGGTGGCAAGTCTGATGGCCAAATGGTAAAGAACATCTAGCCGCTCGAGAGCACCCTCACCTGCCGATCTATAAATTACGTCTCTATAATCTAGCATGGGTTGGATGGTCATCTGAATCAGGGTTAGTTTGGCAGCTGTGGTGAAAGAGGAGCGATTACGATAGAGGAAACCAAGTCTAGATTTAACTTTAGCCTGCAGCTTTGATATGTGCTGAGAGAAGGACAGTGTACCGTCTAGCCATACTCCCAAGTACTCATATGAGGTGACTACCTCAAGCTCTAAACCCTCAGATGTAGTAATCACACCTGTGGGGAGAGGGGCACTCTTCTTACCAAACCACATAACCTTTGTTTTGGAGGTGTTCAGAACAAGATTAATGTTGGAGAAAGCTTGTTGGACACTAAGAAAGCTTTGTTGTAGAGCGTTTAACACAAAATCCAGGGAGGGGCCAGCTGAGTTTAAGACTGTATCATCTGTATATAAATGGATGAGAGAGATTCCTACTGCCTGAGCTATGTTGTTGATGTAAATTGAGGAGAGTGTTGGGCCTAGGATCGAGCCTTGGGGTACTCCCTTGGTGAGAGGCAGTGGCTGAGACAGCAGATGTTCTGACTTTATACACTTCACATCTTTGAGCGAGATAGTTCGCAAACCAGGCCAAAGACACCAATACTCCTTAGCCGGCCCACAAGAATGGAATGGTCTACCGTATCAAAAGCTTTGGCCAAGTCAATAAAAATATCAGCACAACATTGCTTAGAATCAAGGGCAATGGTGACATCATTGAGGACGTTTAAGGTTGCAGTGACACATCCACAACCAGATTACATACCAGAGAGAATGCTGTAGACATCAAGAACGTTTTACCAATGCTTTTTGATAAACAGAGCAAAATGGAAATAGGCCTATAGCAGTTAGGATCAGCTTGATCTCCCCCTTTAAATAAAGGAGGAACCGTGGCTGCCTTCCAAGCAATGGGAACCTCCCCAGAGAGGAGAGATAGGTTAAAAAGGTCGCAGATAGGCTAGGCGATGATAGGGGCAGATCATAGCTATCTGTCTGTTACTTGGCATAACTGAACTGTTTTGTCTCTGCTGACGCAACGTTGCTAATGTTGGTGTTAGACGTTGTTTATTGTGGTAACCTGCTGGTGTAACAGGACTGTGTAGTTGTAGGGTCCTAATGTGAAGTGTTCACTGGTCAGGGCGCTGCTCTTTGTTAGGCCTGCTGTGGGATCCTGTGCTGTTTGGCTTTTCTATTGGAACTTTGACTCATAGCTCTGACCTCCTTGTCTGGGTTCTATGTTTATCGGTTGCCTGGCAACAGCTTCAGCAGCCAGGATACAGCAGAGTTCTGTAATTATGAGAACCAAGTCAGGAGCCTAACCGACCCAACACCATATAAAACAGTCAAATGCCAGAGAGAGACACCCTCGTCTCTTTTCTGCCCTTTTCAGCTTTTTCACAGAGGGCTAATTTTAAACATGAACTATGACTGTGCAGAGAAATAGCCCTCCTGAGCTTATTTTGGTCACAACCCAAGTGACGCCGCGTTCCCCACATAGAACTCTAGGGCTCTGGTCAAAAGTAGTGCACTATATAGGGAATAGGGTTCCGTTTTGGGATGCAGACTTTGTTTTGGGCAGGATTCTGCCTGCAGGATTGGTTATGAATCACAGTTGCATATCTTCCATCTGATCAAAACATGTTGATCTACGGTGACTCACCTCCAAAACACCTCATTCCCCCCTGACTCCCCTGAGGTTGACATCTCTACAGTGACTCACCTCCAAAACACCTCATTCCCCCCTGACTCCCCTGAGGTTGACATCTCTACGGTGACTCACCTCCAAAACACCTCATTCCCCCCTGACTCCCCTGAGGTTGACATCTCTACGGTGACTCACCTCCAAAACACCTCATTCCCCCCTGACTCCCCTGAGGTTGACATCTCTACGGTGACTCACCTCCAAAACACCTCATTCCCCCCCTGACTCCCCTGAGGTTGACATCTCTACGGTGACTCACCTCCAAAACACCTCATTCCCCCCTGACTCCCCTGAGGTTGACATCTCTACGGTGACTCACCTCCAAAACACCTCATTCCCCCCTGAGGTTGACATCTCTACGGTGACTCACCTCCAAAACACCTCAGTCCCCCCTGACTCCCCTGAGGTTGACATCTCTACGGTGACTCACCTCCAAAACACCTCATTCCCCCCTGAGGTTGACATCTCTACGGTGACTCACCTCCAAAACACCTCATTCCCCCCTGACTCCCCTGAGGTTGACATTCACATTGTTTCATTAATCTGAAACAACTTTCTGTGGATTGATGTTAACTAATCCCAACCTTCATCTACCTTGGCTTGAAATGAGGGCTCAGCTTCATAAAAGAGCCAGGTAGGTCTGAGACTGTAAACTGTTTCCATAAAGCTTCATCAGTGGATCATGCTGCAGTTAGTGTTTCTGCTATCACACTGTTCCTTTGGCCCTGTCTAGTTATGAAGAACTGACTCGGGCTCATGCTGAAACGGACTGGCATCCAGACCAGAGGAATATCTGCCCCAATGGCACCCTCTTCCCTATATAGTGCACTACTTTTGACTAGAGCCATATGGACCCTGGTCTAAAGTAGTGCCCTATATAGGGAATAGGGTCCCATTTGGGATGCGTGCAACATATCCTAAACCTGTGAACAACGGCAGGTAGCCTAGTGGTTAGAGCGTTGGACTAGTAACCGAAAGGTTGCTAGGTCGAATCCCCGAGCTGACAAGGTAAAGAGGCAGTTAACCCAGGCCGTCATTGTAAAGAAGAATTAGTTGTTAACTGATTGCCTAGTTAAATAAAGGTAAACACCTATGAACGTCAGTTCAATACATTTAGCTTAGTGGTCTGTGTTTGTCAGACGGTTGGGTTCCTTTGGCTGTGTTTGTGTTTATTAGGATCACCATTAGCTGTTGTCAAGACAGCAGCTCCTCTTCCTGGGGTCCAAACACATTAAGGCACCTACATTACATCTAAAACAAAAGATGAAACACTACATCATAACATGGAATACACTGTAATGGACCTATAGGACTGAGACAACTAGAGATAGTGTGACTAACTTACACAGCACTAACACACACACACACAGCACTAACACACACACACAGCACTAACACACACACACACAGCACTAACACACACATACACACACAGCACTAACACACACACACACAGCACTAACACACACATACACACACAGCACTAACACACACACACACACAGCACTAACACACACACACACAGCACTAACACACACACACCACACTAACACACACACACAGCACTAACACACACACACACACAGCACTAACACACACACACACAGCACTAACACCACCACACACACACACACACACAGCACTAACACACACACACACACAGCACTAACCACACACACACAGCACTACACACAACACACAGCACTAACACCACACACACAGCACTAACACACACACAGCACTAACCACACACAGCACTAACACACACATCACTAACACACACAGCACAACACACAAGCACACACACACAACCACACACACACCGCACTAACACACACACACAGCACTAACACACACACACAGCACTAACACACACACACAGCACTACACACACACACACACACTAACACACACCACAGCACCACACAGCACATAACACACACACAGCACTAACACACACACAACACACAACACAACACACACACACAGCACTAACACACACACACAGCACTAACACACACACACAGCACTAACACACACCACACAGCACTAACACACACACACACACACACACACACAGCACTACCACAACACACACAGCACTAACACACACAGCACTAACACACACACACAACCAGCACTAACACACACCACATCACTAACACATCACACACACAGGCACTAACACCACCACACACAGCACTAACACACACACACCACACACAAGCACTAACATAACCACACACAGCACTAACACACACACACACACTACACTACACACACAGGCACTGAACACACACCACCACTAACAGCACAGCACACCACACAGCACTAACATCACACACACAGCACTAAACACACCCACACACAGCAACTAAACACACACATCACAGCACTAACACACACACACACAGCACTAACACACACACCCCAGCCTAACACAACACACACAGCCACTAACACCACAGCACTAACAGCACAACACCCACCACAGCAACTAACACACACACACACAGCACTAACAACACACACACAACACGCAACTAACACACACACACAGCACTAACACACACAGCACTAACACACAACACACACAACCAGCACTACACACACACACAGCACTAACATCACACACACAGCACTAAACACACACATCAGCAGCTAACACCACACCCAGCAACTAACACACAACAGCACTACACACACAGCACTATCACAACACAGCACTAACACACACACACACACAACCGCACAGAACACACACACACACAGCACTTAACACACACAGCACTAACACACACACACACACAGCACAACACACCACACACAGCACTAACACACACACACAGCACTAACACACACACACAGCACTAACACACACAGCACTAACACACACACACACACAGCACTAACACACACACACACAGCACTAACACACACACACAGCACTAACACACACAGCACTAACACACACACACACACACACAACACACACACACACACACAGCACTAGCACACACACAGCACTAACACACACACACACACACACACACAGCACTAACACACACACACAGCACTAACACACACACACACACAGCACTAACACACACACACACAGCACTAACACACACACACAGCACTAACACACACACACACAGCACTAACACACACACACACACACACAGCACTAACACACACACAGCACCTACACACACAGCACTAACACACACACACAGCACACACACAGCACTAACACACACACACACAGCACTAACACACACACACACAGCACTAACACACACACACACACACACAGCACTAACACACACACACAGCACTAACACACACACACACAGCACTAACACAACACACACACACAGCACTAACACACACACACAACAACAGCACTAACACACACACACACACAGCACTAACACACACACACAGCACTAACACACACACACAAGCACTAACACACACACACAGCACTAACACACACACACACAGCACTAACACACACACACAGCACTACCACACACACACAGCACTAACACACACACACAGCACTAACACACACACACAGCACTAACACACACACACAGCACTAACACACACACACACAGCACTAACACACACACACACAGCACTAACACACACACACACAGCACTAACACACACACACAGCACACTAACACACACACACACAGCACTAAACACACACACACAGCACTAACACACACACACACACACACACACACACACACACACACACACACACACACAGCACTAACACACACACACACACACAGCACTAACACACACACACACAGCACTAACACACACACACACAGCACTAACACACACACCACAGCACTAACACACACACACAGCACTAACACACACACACACACAGCACTACCACAAGGTGACCTATGGCTTGAGTGGGTGGGGAGCACTGAGCTCTGATCTGGACAAAACATCTGAAATATCAGCTTGAAACAAGAGGACAGACAACTGTAACCCAACACTAAGGCTACACACACACACACACACACACACACACACACACACACACACACACACACACACACACACACACACACACACACACACACAGCACTAACACACACACACACACACACACACACACACACACACAGCACTAACACACACACACACACACACACACACACACACACACACACACACACACACACACACACACACCTATTTGGTGGTGTAGAATCAGAGAATTAGAGCCTTGTTGACAGCCAAGCAGAGGGGAAAGTGTGTGTGGTTGACAGGAGGGTAAAGGTGGTTGGAGGCATAGTAAATCTGGGGGTAGGGTATTTGTGGATAATAATCGGCTACAGATTGGGATGGGCATTACTACATCTGGGGGAAGGGCACACACACCCACACTAGGGGAGGGCTATGCCAGCTCTGGATGTGGTGTGCCAGGCCACAGTAACTCTCTGCCCATGGCGTGCTGCTTTCAGTTACAGATGTATGTCGTTTGTGTGTAACTCTACGTGTGTGTGTGTGGGGGGGGGGGCTCTGTTGTGCATATTAAATTTGGGACTCAGTCTGGGCTGTGGAAGGAAATGTACCAGGATTATGTCATAAAGCTGTAGAACACCAGAGACAGTCTGAGACTCCCAGAGCTCTGTCATAAAGATGTAGAACACCAGAGACAGTCTGAGCCTCCCAGAGCTCTGTCATAAAGCTGTAGAACACCAGAGACAGTCTGAGACTCCCAGAGCTCTGTCATAAAGCTGTAGAACACCAGAGACAGTCTGAGACTCCCAGAGCTCTGTCATAAAGCTGTAGAACACCAGAGACAGTCGGAGCCTCCCAGAGCTCTGTCATAAAGCTGTAGAACACCAGAGACAGTCTGAGCCTCCCAGAGCTCTGTCATAAAGCTGTAGAACACCAGAGACAGTCTGAGCCTCCCAGAGCTCTGTCATAAAGCTGTAGAACACCAGAGACAGTCTGAGCCTCCCAGAGCTCTGTCATAAAGCTGTAGAACACCAGAGACAGTCTGAGCCTCCCAGAGCTCTGTCATAAAGCTGTAGAACACCAGAGACAGTCTGAGACTCCCAGAGCTCTGTCATAAGGATGTAGAACACCAGAGACAGTCTGAGCCTCCCAGAGCTCTGTCATAAAGATGTAGAACACCAGAGACAGTCTGAGACTCCCAGAGCTCTGTCATAAAGCTGTAGAACACCAGAGACAGTCTGAGACTCCCAGAGCTCTGTCATAAAGCTGTAGAACACCAGAGACAGTCTGAGCCTCCCAGAGCTCTGTCATAAAGCTGTAGAACACCAGAGACAGTCTGAGACTCCCAGAGCTCTGTCATAAAGCTGTAGAACACCAGAGACAGTCTGAGCCTCCCAGAGCTCTGTCATAAAGCTGTAGAACACCAGAGACAGTCTGAGCCTCCCAGAGCTCTGTCATAAAGCTGTAGAACACCAGAGACAGTCTGAGACTCCCAGAGCTCTGTCATAAAGCTGTAGAACACCAGAGACAGTCTGAGCCTCCCAGAGCTCTGTCATAAAGCTGTAGAACACCAGAGACAGTCTGAGCCTCCCAGAGCTCTGTCATAAAGCTGTAGAACACCAGAGACAGTCTGAGCCTCCCAGAGCTCTGTCATAAAGCTGTAGAACACCAGAGACAGTCTGAGCCTCCCAGAGCTCTGTCATAAAGCTGTAGAACACCAGAGACAGTCTGAGACTCCCAGAGCTCTGTCATAAAGCTGTAGAACACCAGAGACAGTCTGAGACTCCCAGAGCTCTGTCATAAAGCTGTAGAACACCAGAGACAGTCGGAGCCTCCCAGAGCTCTGTCATAAAGCTGTAGAACACCAGAGACAGTCTGAGCCTCCCAGAGCTCTGTCATAAAGCTGTAGAACACCAGAGACAGTCTGAGCCTCCCAGAGCTCTGTCATAAAGCTGTAGAACACCAGAGACAGTCTGAGCCTCCCAGAGCTCTGTCATAAAGCTGTAGAACACCAGAGACAGTCTGAGCCTCCCAGAGCTCTGTCATAAAGCTGTAGAACACCAGAGACAGTCTGAGACTCCCAGAGCTCTGTCATAAGGATGTAGAACACCAGAGACAGTCTGAGCCTCCCAGAGCTCTGTCATAAAGATGTAGAACACCAGAGACAGTCTGAGACTCCCAGAGCTCTGTCATAAAGCTGTAGAACACCAGAGACAGTCTGAGACTCCCAGAGCTCTGTCATAAAGCTGTAGAACACCAGAGACAGTCTGAGCCTCCCAGAGCTCTGTCATAAAGCTGTAGAACACCAGAGACAGTCTGAGACTCCCAGAGCTCTGTCATAAAGCTGTAGAACACCAGAGACAGTCTGAGCCTCCCAGAGCTCTGTCATAAAGCTGTAGAACACCAGAGACAGTCTGAGCCTCCCAGAGCTCTGTCATAAAGCTGTAGAACACCAGAGACAGTCTGAGACTCCCAGAGCTCTGTCATAAAGCTGTAGAACACCAGAGACAGTCTGAGCCTCCCAGAGCTCTGTCATAAAGCTGTAGAACACCAGAGACAGTCTGAGCCTCCCAGAGCTCTGTCATAAAGCTGTAGAACACCAGAGACAGTCTGAGCCTCCCAGAGCTCTGTCATAAAGCTGTAGAACACCAGAGACAGTCTGAGCCTCCCAGAGCTCTGTCATAAAGCTGTAGAACACCAGAGACAGTCTGAGCCTCCCAGAGCTCTGTCATAAAGCTGTAGAACACCAGAGACAGTCTGAGCCTCCCAGAGCTCTGTCATAAAGCTGTAGAACACCAGAGACAGTCTGAGCCTCCCAGAGCTCTGTCATAAAGCTATAGAACGCCAGAGACAGTCTGAGACTCCCAGAGCTCTGTCATAAAGCTGTAGAACACCAGAGACAGTCTGAGCCTCCCAGAGCTCTGTCATAAAGCTGTAGAACACCAGAGACAGTCTGAGCCTCCCAGAGCTCTGTCATAAAGCTGTAGAACACCAGAGACAGTCTGAGCCTCCCAGAGCTCTGTCATAAAGCTGTAGAACACCAGAGACAGTCTGAGCCTCCCAGAGCTCTGTCATAAAGCTGTAGAACACCAGAGACAGTCTGAGACTCCCAGAGCTCTGTCATAAAGCTGTAGAACACCAGAGACAGTCTGAGCCTCCCAGAGCTCTGTCATAAAGATGTAGAACACCAGAGACAGTCTGAGCCTCCCAGATCTCTGCAACATGGTACTGCTGAATTTGAAACCAGGACACAAAGTCTGCAGTCCCAATGGCTCCCTATTCCCTACATTCCCCTCTTGGTCCAGGTGTAAAGTAGTACACTGCACTACAACAGGTGATAGAAAAGGAGACGTGGAGACATATAGTTGTTTAAATACAGAAGTTATAACTTTGTCACCATTTAGACTGTAGTCAGGTTCTGGCAGCTGGTCAAAGACATAATATCTGCTGACAATCTGTCAGATTGGGAAATGTGAATGTGTGTTTCTATGTCTCTCTCTGTCTGTCTGTCTGTCTGTCTGTCTGTCTGTCTGTCTGTCTGTCTGTCTGTCTGTCTGTCTGTCTGTCTGTCTGTCTGTCTGTCTGTCTGTCTGTCTGTCTGTCTGTCTGTCTGTCTGTCTCTGTCTCTGTCTCTGTCTGTCTCTCTTTCTCTCCCTCTCTCTCTCTCTCTCTCTCTCTCTCCCTGTCTGTCTGTCTGTCTCTCTCTCTCTCTCTCTCTCTCTCTCTCTCTCTCTCTCTCTTTCTCTCTCTCTCTTTGGGCAGGTGGGCCACTCAGTGATCATTTAATCTGGGCTGTTGTCTGCAGGGGCATAAATCAGAGTAGAGCTCTGTGTGCCATAATAACACACTGGCCTTAATCCTAAACACATAACCACAGGGGACCTCCTCTCCTCTCCTCTCCTCTCCTCTCCTCTCCTCTCCTCTCCTCTCCTCTCCTCTCCTCTCCTCTCCTCTCCTCTCCTCTCCTCTCCTCTCCTCTCCTCTCCTCTCCTCTCCTCTCCTCTCCTCTCCTCTCCTCTCCTCTCCTCTCTCCTCTCCCTCTCCTCATCCTCTCCTCATCCTCATCCTCATCCTCATCCTCTCCTCTCCTCTCCTCTCCTCTCCTCTCCTCTCCTCTCCTCTCCCTCTACTAGTTCTTTGTTTCTTGCCATTTTGAGCCTGTAATTGAACCCACAAATGCTGAAGCTCCAGACACTCAACTAGTCTAAAGAAGGCCAGTTTTATTGATTCTTTAATCAGAACGACAGTTTTCAGCTGTGCTAACATAATTGCAAAATGATTTACCACTGATAAATTAGCCTTTTAAAATGATAAACTTGGATTAGCTAACACAACGTGTGTAACGATCGTCTGTGGTGGAAGAAGGTGAGGACCAAAGCACAGCGTGGTAAGTGTTCATATTTAAAAAACAACTGAACACTGAACAAAACATCTGTCTTGGCTCCATCCCAGACAGATGTTACTATGTTGACAGCTCCAGCCCAGACAGACAGATGTTACTGTTGACAGCTCCAGCCCAAACAGACAGATGTTACTGTTGACAGCTCCAGCCCAGACAGACAGATGTTACTGTTGACAGCTCCAGCCCAGACAGACAGATGTTACTATGTTGACAGCTCCAGCCCAGACAGACATATGTTACTATGTTGACAGCTCCAGCCCAGACAGACAGATGTTACTATGTTGACAGCTCCATCCCAGACAGACAGATGTTACTATGTTGACAGCTCCAGCCCAGACAGACAGATGTTACTATGTTGACAGCTCCAGCCCAGACAGACAGATGTTACTATGTTGACAGCTCCAGCCCAGACAGACAGATGTTACTATGTTGACAGCTCCAGCCCAGACAGACAGATGTTACTATGTTGACAGCTCCATCCCAGACAGACAGATGTTACTATGTTGACAGCTCCAGCCCAGACAGACAGATGTTACTATGTTGACAGCTCCAGCCCAGACAGACAGATGTTACTATGTTGACAGCTCCAGCCCAGACAGACAGATGTTACTGTTGACAGCTCCAGCCCAAACAGACAGATGTTACTGTTGACAGCTCCAGCCCAGACAGACAGATGTTACTGTTGACAGCTCCAGACAGACAGATGTTACTATGTTGACAGCTCCAGCCCAGACAGACAGATGTTACTATGTTGACAGCTCCAGCCCAGACAGACAGATGTTACTATGTTGACAGCTCAATCCCAGACAGACAGATGTTACTATGTTGACAGCTCCAGCCCAGACAGACAGATGTTACTATGTTGACAGCTCCAGCCCAGACAGACAGATGTTACTGTTGACAGCTCCAGCCCAGACAGACAGATGTTACTATGTTGACAGCTCCAGCCCAGACAGACAGATGTTACTATGTTGACAGCTCCATCCCAGACAGACAGATGTTACTATGTTGACAGCTCCAGCCCAGACAGACAGATGTTACTATGTTGACAGCTCCAGCCCAGACAGACAGATGTTACTATGTTGACAGCTCCAGCCCAGACAGACAGATGTTACTATGTTGACAGCTCCATCCCAGACAGACAGATGTTACTATGTTGACAGCTCCAGCCCAGACAGACATATGTTACTATGTTGACAGCTCCAGCCCAGACAGACAGATGTTACTATGTTGACAGCTCCATCCCAGACAGACAGATGTTACTATGTTGACAGCTCCAGCCCAGACAGACAGATGTTACTATGTTGACAGCTCCAGCCCAGACAGACAGATGTTACTATGTTGACAGCTCCAGCCCAGACAGACAGATGTTACTATGTTGACAGCTCCATCCCAGACAGACAGATGTTACTATGTTGACAGCTCCAGCCCAGACAGACAGATGTTACTATGTTGACAGCTCCAGCCCAGACAGACAGATGTTACTATGTTGACAGCTCCAGCCCAGACAGACAGATGTTACTATGTTGACAGCTCCATCCCAGACAGACAGATGTTACTATGTTGACAGCTCCAGCCCAGACAGACAGATGTTACTATGTTGACAGCTCCAGCCCAGACAGACAGATGTTACTATGTGTGACAGCTCCAGCCCAGACAGACAGATGTTACTATGTTGACAGCTCCAGCCCAGACAGACAGATGTTACTATGTTGACAGCTCCAGCCCAGACAGACAGATGTTACTATGTTGACAGCTCCAGCCCAGACAGACAGATGTTACTATGTTGACAGCTCCATCCCAGACAGACAGATGTTACTATGTTGACAGCTCCAGCCCAGACAGACAGATGTTACTATGTTGACAGCTCCAGCCAGTTGGTTGTTGTTGTTGCTCTGTTTTTAGTGTCAGTACTCATCGTTCTATCTGCCCTCAGTAGAAACCACACACCCATTGAGCAGTATGGTCTGATACAGCACCAAGCCTTCTATTATGAGGTCTGCCAACCTCACTGACTAGTCCATCTGGTTAAGTCCATGTGGCTGGCTACGCTCCAATCGTGGTGGCTGCCAGCTCTGCTGTGTTGCTCACTGAAGGTGATGCCCACCTGTGTGGCACTGCCAGGATTTTATCTCGTCTCTCCCCCCTCTCTCTCCATCCCCCCTCTCTCTCTCTCCACTCTCTCTTGTCATCCCCCCTCTCCATCTCTGTCACTCTTTCTCTCTGTTTCTCTCTCTTCTGGAGGGCTATGCTGATTGGCCACCCGTGTGTGCCAACTGTAGGGTCACTGAGGGGTCGAGGCGATGCCTGCAGGTGACTGTCAGCTGGGGAATGTTATTACTGTAGTGGAGCATGTCTCTGCTGCCAGGTAGACTGTCCATGGGGAATGTTATTACTGTAGTGGAGCATGTCTCTGCTGCCAGGTAGACTGTCCATGGGGAATGTTATTACTGTAGTGGAGCATGTCTCTGCTGCCAGGTAGACTGTCCATGGGGAATGTTATTACTGTAGTGGAGCATGTCTCTGCTGCCAGGTAGACTGTCCATGGGGAATGTTATTACTGTAGTGGAGCATGTCTCTGCTGCCAGGTAGACTGTCCATGGGGAATGTTATTACTGTAGTGGAGCATGTCTCTGCTGCCAGGTAGACTGTCCATGGGGAATGTTATTACTGTAGTGGAGCATGTCTCTGCTGCCAGGTAGACTGTCCATGGGGAATGTTATTACTGTAGTGGAGCATGTCTCTGCTGCCAGGTAGACTGTCCATGGGGAATGTTATTACTGTAGTGGAGCATGTCTCTGCTGCCAGGTAGACTGTCCATGGGGAATGTTATTACTGTAGTGGAGCATGTCTCTGCTGCCAGGTAGACTGTCCATGGGGAATGTTATTACTGTAGTGGAGCATGTCTCTGCTGCCAGGTAGACTGTCCATGGGGAATGTTATTACTGTAGTGGAGCATGTCTCTGCTGCCAGGTAGACTGTCCATGGGGAATGTTATTACTGTAGTGGAGCATGTCTCTGCTGCCAGGTAGACTGTCCATGGGGAATGTTATTACTGTAGTGGAGCATGTCTCTGCTGCCAGGTAGACTGTCCATGGGGAATGTTATTACTGTAGTGGAGCATGTCTCTGCTGCCAGGTAGACTGTCCATGGGGAATGTTATTACTGTAGTGGAGCATGTCTCTGCTGCCAGGTAGACTGTCCATGGGGAATGTTATTACTGTAGTGGAGCATGTCTCTGCTGCCAGGTAGACTGTCCATGGGGAATGTTATTACTGTAGTGGAGCATGTCTCTGCTGCCAGGTAGACTGTCCATGGGGAATGTTATTACTGTAGTGGAGCATGTCTCTGCTGCCAGGTAGACTGTCCATGGGGAATGTTATTACTGTAGTGGAGCATGTCTCTGCTGCCAGGTAGACTGTCCATGGGACTGAGAGACATACTGTGCACGCTGACTCATGTATTTTATTAGTAACAGTCTAGTAGTTCTAATAGTTTGTCTATAGGGTCGTTCTTCAGCTATCACTGATGACAGAAAACAATGTCTTCACACCATGAAGCCTGGTAAGAGCAGTTGTTTTTGCTGTGACGTTATCTCTCATCCCAGATACCAGCATCTTGTGAGATCAGCTGCCAAGGGAAGAACAGTAAGTCCTGTGTTTGTCATGTTTGTAGTGCATACTCAGGGAGAACAAGGTGTAGATTCACGCGCAGGGCCCGGCAGATGTTATTAAGCCTTGGCAGGAATCGTGGTCACAGGCAGGAAATGGTTGAACACAGGTAGGAAGTCAAAAACAAACAATACCTCACAACCATACAAACAGAAAGAACTGGACTAAACAGGGAGCTGATGAGACCAGGTGAGAAACGAACACAGGTGAAAACGATGAAAAGAAATGAAAGGCAGGGCTACGTTCCAGAACACAGAGACAGGGCTACGTTCCAGAACACAGAGACAGGGCTACGTTCCAGAACACAAAGAAACAGGGCTACGTTCCAGAACATAAAGAAACAGGGCTACGTTCCAGAACACAAAGAAACAGGGCTACGTTCCAGAACACAAAGAAACAGGGCTACGTTCCAGAACACAAAGAAACAGGGCTACGTTCCAGAACACAAAGAAACAGGGCTACGTTCCAGAACACAAAGAAACAGGGCTACGTTCCAGAACACAAAGAAACAGGGCTACGTTCCAGAACACAAAGAAACAGGGCTACGTTCCAGATCACAAAGAACCAGGGCTACGTTCCAGAACACAAAGAAACAGGGCTACGTTCCAGATCACAATGAAACAGGGCTACGTTCCAGAACACAAAGAGACAGGGCTACGTTCCAGAACACAGAGACAGGGCTACGTTCCAGAACACAAAGAAACAGGGCTACGTTCCAGATCACAAAGAAACAGGGCTACGTTCCAGAACACAAAGAGACAGGGCTACGTTCCAGAACACAAAGAGACAGGGCTACGTTCCAGAACACAAAGAAACAGGGCTACGTTCCTGATCACAATGAAACAGGGCTACGTTCCAGAACACAAAGAGACAGGGCTACGTTCCAGAACACAAAGAGACAGGGCTACGTTCCAGAACACAAAGAAACAGGGCTACGTTCCAGAACACAAAGAAACAGGGCTACGTTCCAGAACACAAAGAGACAGGGCTACGTTCCAGAACGCAAAGAGACAAGGCTACGTTACAGAACACAAAGAGACAGGGCTACGTTCCAGAACACAAAGAAACAGGGCTACGTTCCAGAACACAAAGAAACAGGGCTACGTTCCAGATCACAATGAAACAGGGCTACGTTCCAGAATACAAAGAGACAGGGCTACGTTCCAGAACACAAAGAGACAGGGCTACGTTCCAGAACACAAAGAAACAGGGCTACGTTCCAGAACACAAAGAAACAGGGCTACGTTCCAGAACACAAAGAGACAGGGCTACGTTCCAGAACACAAAGAAACAGGGCTACGTTCCAGAACACAAAGAAACAGGGCTACGTTCCAGATCACAATGAAACAGGGCTACGTTCCAGAACACAAAGAGACAGGGCTACGTTCCAGAACACAAAGAGACAGGGCTACGTTCCAGAACACAAAGAAACAGGGCTACGTTCCAGAACACAAAGAAACAGGGCTATGTTCCAGAACACAAAGAGACAGGGCTACGTTCCAGAACACAAAGAGACAAGGCTACGTTCCAGATCACAATGAAACAGGGCTACGTTCCAGAACACAAAGAGACAGGGCTACGTTCCAGAACACAAAGAGACAGGGCTACGTTCCAGAACACAAAGAGACAGGGCTACGTTCCAGAACACAAAGAAACAGGGCTATGTTCCAGAACACAAAGAGACAGGGCTACGTTCCAGAACACAAAGAGACAAGGCTACGTTCCAGAACACAAAGAGACAGGGCTACGTTCCAGAACACAAAGAAACAGGGCTACGTTCCAGAACACAAATAAAAAGAACACACGGTTGACTAAGAAAAGAAAAGCAGAACCATACAATGTTATTGGGCAGAATAGTAGACAAGTCCTAGGCTATGTTTACACCGTGGGAATGTGGATGTCATCTAGTAGCCGAGGTCTCTTTGATATTAGACAAACTCTTCCATATTCCTTATTGTCCTGACTGCTGGGTGTCACTGGACATATTCTGTGTAGTGGTAATCTACAGCCATCCTCTATCCTAACCTCCCTGGCAGGCACACACACAGAGCTGAGTCCAGCCTCCCTCCCCTCCCTTCCCCAGCCTCCCTGGTTAAGTCCCCAGGCTTTAGTCTAGTTTACCCAACAGAGTCAGTGGGACATTGAATCCTAAATCTCTTCCCTTCCTCACGCTCCACCGCCCCATTTATGAGGCCTTTCACAGCAGGCCTCACCAGAAACAACGCCTGCCTGGACCTCAATGAATGAGCGAGGGAGTGAATGAATGAACGAGAGGAATGAAAGAAGAAAAATGACTACAGCAGTGATGTGTGAAGTGAATTATGAGGTAGTTGGATGGATGGGTGAATTTTTGAAATGTGGTTATGACATCATACCTGTATGTTGTAAACACCTGCTCTATTGTGATGTCACTTAGTTTTCTATGTGGTTATGACATCGCTCTATACCGGTATGTTGTAAACACCTGCTCTATTGTGATGTCACTTAGTTTTCTATGTGGTTATGACATCGCTCTATACCGGTATGTTGTAAACACCTGCTCTATTGTGATGTCACTTAGTTTTCTATGTGGTTATGACATCGCTCTATACCGGTATGTTGTAAACACCTGCTCTATTGTGATGTCACTTAGTTTTCTATGTGGTTATGACATCGCTCTATACCGGTATGTTGTAAACACCTGCTCTATTGTGATGTCACTTAGTTTTCTATGTGGTTATGACATCGCTCTATACCGGTATGTTGTAAACACCTGCTCTATTGTGATGTCACTTAGTTTTCTATGTGGTTATGACATCGCTCTATACCGGTATGTTGTAAACACCTGCTCTATTGTGATGTCACTTAGTTTTCTATGTGGTTATGACATCGCTCTATACCGGTATGTTGTAAACACCTGCTCTATTGTGATGTCACTTAGTTGCCTATGTCCCAAAGTATAGCCTGGCTAGAGACTAATACATTTCCATTTCAGTGTGATCTTTTGGGTCAACGTAGACAACAAAGGATTCCTACTGTGAGAGTTGCATCTGCTCTCTCTCTCACTCTCTCTCACTCTTTCCCTTCTCACTCTCTCTGTCTCTCTCTCTGTCTCTCTCTCTCTCTCTCCATATCTATTTTTGATCTGTCTGCTGTCTCTTCTCTCTCTCTCTCTACTGAACTGACCCTGTATATAGTATGTTTACCCCTCTACATATCTACCTCTATCACTCCAGTATCCCTGTACATTGTTAATATGGCACTGAACTGACCCTGTATATAGTATGTTTACCCCTCTACATATCTACCTCTATCACTCCAGTATCCCTGTACATTGTTAATATGGTAATGAACTGACCCTGTTTATAGTATGTTTACCCCTCTACATTGTTAATATGTTACTGAACTGACCCTGTATATAGTATGTTTACCCCTCTACATTGTTAATATGTTACTGAACTGACCCTGTTTACAGCTTCTTACTTTCTCCTGTTATTTTTATTTCTTATTTTTATATCTCCTGTGTTTTTGTTCTACCTTGTTATTTTTAGTACCACATTGATATTGATTACTGCATTGTTGGGTTTAGAGTTTGTTAAAAAAGGCATTTCACTGTGGACGTGACTTTAAAACTTGAAAGAGAACATAAGAGAGAGAGGTAACAGTTAACAGTGTTCAATTGTTTTAATGCTAACCTTGGTGTCTCTCTTTCTCTCTGTCTCTCTGTCTCTCCCTCCCTCTCTGTCTCTCTCTCTCTCTCTCTCTGTCTCTCTCTGTCTCTCTCTCTCTCTCTCATGGTGTTGTTGATGACCCCTGGGTCTCCTCTCCTCCATCCTCCCATCGTGAATCTGTTCATCATGGTTCCATCTGCTCCTCTACCTCCAGGAAACAATCCAAGGTACAGTATAACATGTAGTCAATATAAGGTACAGTATGACATGTAGTTAATCTGTCTAAGATACAGTATAACATGTAGTTAATCTGTCTAAGGTACAGTATGACATGTAGTTAATCTGTCTAAGGTACAGTATGACATGTAGTTAATCTGTCTAAGGTACAGTATGACATGTAGTTAATCTGTCTAAGGTACAGTATGACATGTAGTTAATCTGTCTAAGGTACAGTATGACATGTAGTTAATCTGTCTAAGGTACAGTATGACATGTAGTTAATCTGTCTAAGGTACAGTATAACATGTAGTTAATCTGTCTAAGGTACAGTATGACATGTAGTTAATCTAAAGTACAGTATGACATGTAGTTAATCTGTCTAAGGTACAGTATGACATGTAGTTAATCTAAGGTACAGTATAACATGTAGTTAATCTGTCTAAGGTACAGTATAACATGTAGTTAATCTAATGTACAGTATAACATGTAGTTAATCTGTCTAAGGTACAGTATGACATGTAGTTAATCTGTCTAAGGTACAGTATGACATGTAGTTAATCTGTCTAAGGTACAGTATGACATGTAGTTAATCTGTCTAAAGTACAGTATAACATGTAGTTAATCTGTCTAAGGTACAGTATGACATGTAGTCAATATAAGGTACAGTATAACATGTAGTTAATCTGTCTAAGGTACAGGATGGCATGTAGTTAATCTAAGGTACAGTATGACATGTAGTTAATCTAAGGTACAGTATGACATGTAGTCAATATAAGGTACAGTATAACATGTAGTTAATCTGTCTAAGGTACAGTATGACATGTAGTTAATCTGTCTAAGGTACAGTATGACATGTAGTTAATCTGTCTAAGGTACAGTATGACATGTAGTTAATCTAAGGTACAGTATGACATGTAGTCAATATAAGGTACAGTATAACATGTAGTTAATCTGTCTAAGGTACAGTATGACATGTAGTTAATCTGTCTAAGGTACAGTATAACATGTAGTTAATCTGTCTAAGGTACAGTATAATATGTAGTTAATCTGTCTAAGGTACAGGATGGCATGTAGTTAATCTGTCTAAGGTACAGTATAACATGTAGTTAATCTAAAGTACAGTATGACATGTAGTTAATCTGTCTAAGGTACAGTATGACATGTAGTTAATCTGTCTAAGGTACAGTATAACATGTAGTTAATCTGTCTAAGGTACAGTATGACATGTAGTTAATCTGTCTAAGGTACAGTATAACATGTAGTTAATCTGTCTAAGGTACATGATGGCATGTAGTTAATCTGTCTAAGGTACAGTATAACATGTAGTTAATCTGTCTAAAGTACAGTATGACATGTAGTTAATCTGTCTAAAGTACAGTATGACATGTAGTTAATCTGTCTAAGGTACAGTATAACATGTAGTTAATCTAAAGTACAGTATGACATGTAGTTAATCTGTCTAAGGTACAGTATGACATGTAGTTAATCTGTCTAAGGTACAGTATAACATGTAGTTAATCTAAGGTACAGTATAACATGTAGTTAATCTGTCTAAGGTACAGTATGACATGTAGTTAATCTGTCTAAGGTACAGTATACCATGTAGTTAATCTGTCTAAAGTACAGTATGACATGTAGTTAATCTAAAGTACAGTATGACATGTAGTTAATCTGTCTAAGGTACAGTATGACATGTAGTTAATCTGTCTAAGGTACAGTATAACATGTAGTTAATCTAAGGTACAGTATAACATGTAGTTAATCTGTCTAAGGTACAGTATGACATGTAGTTAATCTGTCTAAGGTACAGTATGACATGTAGTTAATCTGTCTAAGGTACAGTATGACATGTAGTTAATCTAAGGTACAGTATGACATGTAGTCAATATAAGGTACAGTATAACATGTAGTTAATCTGTCTAAGGTACAGTATGACATGTAGTTAATCTGTCTAAGGTACAGTATAACATGTAGTTAATCTGTCTAAGGTACAGTATAATATGTAGTTAATCTGTCTAAGGTACAGGATGGCATGTAGTTAATCTGTCTAAGGTACAGTATAACATGTAGTTAATCTGTCTAAGGTACAGTATAACATGTAGTTAATCTGTCTAAGGTACAGTATAACATGTAGTTAATCTGTCTAAGGTACAGTATAACATGTAGTTAATCTGTCTAAGGTACAGTATGACATGTAGTTAATCTGTCTAAGGTACAGTATAACATGTAGTTAATCTGTCTAAGGTACAGTATGACATGTAGTTAATCTGTCTAAGGTACAGTATAACATGTAGTTAATCTAAGGTACAGTATACCATGTAGTTAATCTGTCTAAAGTACAGTGTGACATGTAGTTAATCTAAAGTACAGTATGACATGTAGTTAATCTGTCTAAGGTACAGTATGACATGTAGTTAATCTGTCTAAGGTACAGTATAACATGTAGTTAATCTAAGGTACAGTATAACATGTAGTTAATCTGTCTAAGGTACAGTATGACATGTAGTTAATCTGTCTAAGGTACAGTATGACATGTAGTTAATCTGTCTAAGGTACAGTATGACATGTAGTTAATCTGTCTAAGGTACAGTATAACATGTCGTTAATCTGTCTAAGGTACAGGATGGCATGTAGTTAATCTGTCTAAGGTACAGTATGACATGTAGTTAATCAGTCTAAGGTACAGTATAACATGTAGTTAATCTGTCTAAGGTACAGTATGACATGTAGTTAATCTGTCTAAGGTACAGTATGACATGTAGTTAATCTGTCTAAGGTACAGTATGACATGTAGTTAATCTGTCTAAGGTACAGTATAACATGTAGTTAATCTAAGGTACAGTATAACATGTAGTTAATCTGTCTAAAGTACAGTATGACATGTAGTTAATCTAAAGTACAGTATGACATGTAGTTAATCTGTCTAAGGTACAGTATGACATGTAGTTAATCTAAGGTACAGTATGACATGTAGTTAATCTGTCTAAGGTACAGTATAACATGTAGTTAATCTAAGGTACAGTATGACATGTAGTTAATCTGTCTAAAGTACAGTATGACATGTAGTTAATCTGTCTAAGGTACAGTATGCCATGTAGTTAATCTGTCTAAGGTACAGTATAACATGTAGTTAATCTGTCTAAGGTACAGTATAACATGTAGTTAATCTGTCTAAGGTACAGTATGACATGTAGTTAATCTGTCTAAGGTACAGTATAACATGTAGTTAATCTGTCTAAGGTACAGGATGGCAGGTGTGTAAACAGAGAGGAATATGCGAAGTGAGAGGTTTTACTCTCGCTAAAATCTGTCCAAAAGAAACCCAAATGCGTTTCAATGGGTTTATTTTTAACCTAAGCTTGTCGCCTGCCTTCCTGCCTCTGGGACAACGGGTCCCATTGTTAGGGCGGAGACGTGGATCTCGTCATTATGTACAGATCTCTGGTGTAAATGGGACACAGCACAGAAGGAGCGAATAGACGAGACCAAAAAGACAAGATGAGAACAAGTTGACATAAAACACTCATGAAGATAAATAAATATACAGGCATTTGAAATATCGCCCAGCCCCACAGTGTGTGTAACGACTGGGTTGTCAGTGGTTTGGTTGGTCTGCGGCGGGGAGCCAGATAGACGTCTGTGTGAACGTGTCAGCTCTCTAAAATCTGGTGAACATCCACAAAGAGATCCACAATGAGAGGGAGGAATGAGCAGGAACACTGGCCCAGTGTGTGTGTGTGTGTGTGTGTGTGTGTGTGTGTGTGTGTGTGTGTGTGTGTGTGTGTGTGTGTGTGTGTGTGTGTGTGTGTGTGTGTGTGTGTGTATTCAGAGCTGCGTTGTTGGAGTGCAGCTCCCCCTCACCACCTCCCTACCCCCGTCCCCACACTCTCTGGTGGATGGTGACGAGTTGAAAGGCGTTCGGGAGCAGAGTTGAACACATTCTGGGATGGGTTTTTGGGTTCAGTCGTGGGGCCGTGTCTCATTGTGCTGATTCATATCTGTCCTCTGAGCTTTAGCCAGGCACTCTAGCAGAAATTACTGCCTAGTCTGCTAAATCCTGAATACAACTTCAAATTAGTTTCCCCTCAAACTCTGTCTGTCTGTCTGTCTGTCTGTCGAGAAGCTCTCCCTATCAGACCCCTTCAGTGGCCGTCCCCATCCGTGACTATAGAGGTGCTCTGTCTATCAGACCCCTTCAGTGGCCGTCCCCATCCGTGACTATAGAGGTGCTCTGTCTATCAGACCCCTTCAGTGGCCGTCCCCATCCGTGACTATAGAGGTGCTCTGTCTATCAGACCCCTTCAGTGGCCGTCCCCATCCGTGACTATAGAGGTGCTCTGTCTATCAGACCCCTTCAGTGGCCGTCCCCATCCGTGACTATAGAGGTGCTCTGTCTATCAGACCCCTTCAGTGGCCGTCCCCATCCGTGACTATAGAGGTGCTCTGTCTATCAGACCCCTTCAGTGGCCGTCCCCATCCGTGACTATAGAGGTGCTCTGTCTATCAGACCCCTTCAGTGGCCGTCCCCATCCGTGACTATAGAGGTGCTCTGTCTATCAGACCTGGGAAGAAAAAATGGCTTTAAGTTAAATCAAATCAGATCAAATGTAATTTATCACAACAGGTGTAGACTTACAGTGAAATGCCGAATACAACAGGTGTAGACTTACAGTGAAATGCCGAATACAACAGGTGTAGACTTACAGTGAAATGCCGAATACAACAGGTGTAGACTTACAGTGAAATGCTACTTACAACAGGTGTAGACTTACAGTGAAATGCCGAATACAACAGGTGTAGACTTACAGTGAAATGCCGAATACAACAGGTGTAGACTTACAGTGAAATGCTACTTACAACAGGTGTAGACTTACAGTGAAATGCCGAATACAACAGGTGTAGACTTACAGTGAAATGCTACTTACAACAGGTGTAGACTTACAGTGAAATGCCGAATACAACAGGTGTAGACTTACAGTGAAATGCCGAATACAACAGGTGTAGACTTACAGTGAAATGCTGAATACAACAGGTGTAGACTTACAGTGAAATGCCGAATACAACAGGTGTAGACTTACAGTGAAATGCTACTTACAACAGGTGTAGACTTACAGTGAAATGCTACTTACAACAGGTGTAGACTTACAGTGAAATGCCGAATACAACAGGTGTAGACTTACAGTGAAATGCTGAATACAACAGGTGTAGACTTACAGTGAAATGCCGAATACAACAGGTGTAGACTTACAGTGAAATGCTACTTACAAGCCCTTAACCAACAATGCAGTTTTAAGAAAAAATTGATAAGTAAAAAATATAGAATTAAAAATAAAGGATCACCAATATATTTAATAAAAATATATTGGTCTGTATACCAAACGTCTCAGAGAAGGAGTGCTGATCTAGGATCAGAATAAAAATATATTGGTCTGTATACCAAACGTCTCAGAGAAGGAGTGCTGATCTAGGATCAGAATAAAAATATATTGGTCTGTATACCAAACGTCTCAGAGAAGGAGTGCTGATCTAGGATCAGAATAAAAATATATTGGTCTGTATACCAAACGTCTCAGAGAAGGAGTGCTGATCTAGGATCAGAATAAAAATATATTGGTCTGTATACCAAACGTCTCAGAGAAGGAGTGCTGATCTAGGATCAGAATAAAAATATATTGGTCTGTATACCAAACGTCTCAGAGAAGGAGTGCTGATCTAGGATCAGAATAAAAATATATTGGTCTGTATACCAAACGTCTCAGAGAAGGAGTGCTGATCTAGGATCAGAATAAAAATATATTGGTCTGTATACCAAACGTCTCAGAGAAGGAGTGCTGATCTAGGATCAGAATAAAAATATATTGGTCTGTATACCAAACGTCTCAGAGAAGGAGTGCTGATCTAGGATCAGAATAAAAATATATTGGTCTGTATACCAAACGTCTCAGAGAAGGAGTGCTGATCTAGGATCAGAATAAAAATATATTGGTCTGTATACCAAACGTCTCAGAGAAGGAGTGCTGATCTAGGATCAGAATAAAAATATATTGGTCTGTATACCAAACGTCTCAGAGAAGGAGTGCTGATCTAGGATCAGAATAAAAATATATTGGTCTGTATACCAAACGTCTCAGAGAAGGAGTGCTGATCTAGGATCAGAATAAAAATATATTGGTCTGTATACCAAACGTCTCAGAGAAGGAGTGCTGATCTAGGATCAGAATAAAAATATATTGGTCTGTATACCAAACGTCTCAGAGAAGGAGTGCTGATCTAGGATCAGAATAAAAATATATTGGTCTGTATACCAAACGTCTCAGAGAAGGAGTGCTGATCTAGGATCAGAATAAAAATATATTGGTCTGTATACCAAACGTCTCAGAGAAGGAGTGCTGATCTAGGATCAGAATAAAAATATATTGGTCTGTATACCAAACGTCTCAGAGAAGGAGTGCTGATCTAGGATCAGAATAAAAATATATTGGTCTGTATACCAAACGTCTCAGAGAAGGAGTGCTGATCTAGGATCAGAATAAAAATATATTGGTCTGTATACCAAACGTCTCAGAGAAGGAGTGCTGATCTAGGATCAGAATAAAAATATATTGGTCTGTATACCAAACGTCTCAGAGTAGGAGTGCTGATCTAGGATCAGAATAAAAATATATTGGTCTGTATACCAAACGTCTCAGAGAAGGAGTGCTGATCTAGGATCAGAATAAAAATATATTGGTCTGTATACCAAACGTCTCAGAGAAGGAGTGCTGATCTAGGATCAGAATAAAAATATATTGGTCTGTATACCAAACGTCTCAGAGAAGGAGTGCTGATCTAGGATCAGAATAAAAATATATTGGTCTGTATACCAAACGTCTCAGAGAAGGAGTGCTGATCTAGGATCAGGTCCCCCTGTCCATCGTATTTATTATTATTATTATTATCTAAAAGGCAAAACTGATCCTAAATCAGCACTATGAGACACTTGATGCATACAGCCCCTCAGCACTCTGACACTAGATACATACTGTACAGCCCCTGAACTATTGGAGCCAGTTGAATCCCTCTAATTCAAAGAGGGTCTAGTAGTGTGGGAGTCTGCAGCACGAGGCTAGACGAGAGAGGGTCTAGACTAGAGAGAGGGTCTAGACTACAGAGAGGGTCTAGACGAGAGAGAGCGTCTAGACTAGAGAGGGTGTCTAGACTAGAGAGGGTGTCTAGACTAGAGAGGGTGTCTAGACTAGAGAGAGTGTCTAGACTAGAGAGAGGGTCTAGACTATAGAGAGGGTCTAGACTACAGAGATAGTCTAGACTACAGAGAGGGCCTAGACCAGAGAGGGTGTCTAGACCAGAGAGGGTGTCTAGACCAGAGAGAGGGCCTAGACCAGAGAGAGGGCCTAGACCAGAGAGAGGGTCTAGACCAGAGAGGGGGCCTAGACCAGAGAGGGCCTAGACCAGAGAGAGGGCCTAGACCAGAGAGGGGGTCTAGACCAGAGAGGGGTCTACACCAGAGGGGGGGGGGGGCCTAGACCAGAGAGAGGGCCTAGACCAGAGAGGGGGTCTAGACCAGAGAGGGGGTCTAGACCAGAGAGGGGGTCTAGACCAGAGAGGGGGTCTAGACCAGAGAGGGGGTCTACACCAGAGGGGGGGTCTAGACCAGAGAGGGTCTAGACCAGAGAGTATAATTTCTATGCCATCCATTCATCCACTTACAGCTGTGAGCAAACACAGGTGGCTCTCTCTCTCTCTCTCTCACACACACACACACACACACAAACAGTTCACAGCCTGCACCTCCAGGAACGACTCCAGCCGGGTTGCCGTGGAGACGGGTCACTGGGAGCTGGAATGTCAACTGTGGAGCCGTGACCCTGATTTATGAATTAATTTAACTCCAACATCCAACTACCACTGTCTGTCTGCCAAACAGACAAGGCCAACAGACCAGGCCAGCATGGAGCCTGGAGCCTGGAGCATACAGTGGGGCAAAAAAGTATTTAGTCAGCCACCAATTGTGCAAGTTCTCCCACTTAAAAAGATGAGAGAGGCCTGTACTTTTTATCATAGATACACTTCAACTATGACAGACAAAATGAGAAAAACAATCCAGAAAATCACATTGTAGGATTTTTTATGAATTTATTTGCATTATTTGTAGCTGCCCTACAGTGGATCTGGGCTGGCACCCTATTCCCCGTACAGTGCACCACTTTTGAACAGAGAGCCCATAGGGAATAGGATGCCATTTGGGGTGCAGTCCCTGGTCTGCTGAGGCCCCGTCACGACAACTAGCATTGCCTCAGTCAACAACACTCATCAGGGTTTCTTCTCTGTCCCCCTCTCTCTCTCTCTCTCTCTCTCTCCCTCTCTCTCTCCCTCTCTCTCTCTTTATCTCTGTCTCTATCTCTCTCCCCCTCTGTCTCTCTCTCTTTCTCTCTGTCTCTATCCCTCTCGCTCTCTTTCTCTCTCTCTTTCTCTCTCTCTATCCCTCTCTGTCTCTCTCTCTGTCTCTATCCCTCTCGCTCTCTCTCTCTCTCTCTCTGCCTCTCTCTCTGCTTCTATCCCTCTCTCTCTCCCCCTCTTTCTTTTCTCTCTCTATCTCTCTCCCTCTATCTTTCTATTTTCCCTGCTTCTCTCGTTCCCTCATCATTCTTTTCTCTCTCTCTCTGTCTCTATCCCTCTCTCTTTCTCCCTCTCTCTCTCTGCCTCTATCCCCCCCCCTCTCTCTCTCTCCCTCTATCTTTCTCTTCTCCCTCTATCTTTCTCTTCTCCTTCTCTCTCTCTCCCTCTATCTTCTCTTCTCCCTGCTTCTCTCGTTCCCTCATCATTCTTTTCTCTCTCTCACTTTCAACACAGACAACAGACATCTGATGTGTTGTAGGTTGTCTTGAAACAGTCCAATAAGTTTGTCATAGTGTCTGTAGGTGTGTGTCTGCCATAGTGTCTGTAGGTGTGTGTCTGTCATAGTGTCTGTAGGTGTGTGTCTGCCATAGTGTTCCACTACCTCCTTTAGGTAGATACACTACAACATGCTCAGACAGGAGCTTACAGTGTGTGTGTGTGTGTGTGTGTGTGTGTGTGTGTGTTGATCCTTCTTTGTCCTGTCCCACAGGTGTTTGCCTTTGACCACTGTTTCTGGTCCATGGATGAGTCCAACATGCCCAAGTATGCTGGTAAGTCACAGACAACAGGTTCAGGCTTAGCTGAACTAAGCCTGCCCAAATGGCACCCTACTCCTTATATAGTGACCCCTATTGGCCCTGGCCAAAAGAAGTGCACTGTATTGGGAATAGGGTGCCATTTGGGATGCAACCACTGACTGTTGAGGTTGACAGAGATAATCTCTCTATCATCACTAAAGAACACTAAACACAGCCATCTCATCTCATCACTATTTAAAGCCTGTCAGGTGAGGTGAGTCTAGGAATACAGGAGGGAGAGAGAGGGTGAGGAGGGAGAGAGAGAGAGAGAGGGTGAGGAGGGAGAGAGAGAGAGGGTGAGGAGGGAGAGAGAGAGGGTGAGGAGAGAGAGAGAGGGTGAGGAGGGAGAGAGAGGGTGAGGAGGGAGAGAGAGGGTGAGGAGGGAGAGAGAGAGGGTGAGGAGGGAGAGAGAGGGTGAGGAGGGAGAGAGAGAGAGGGTGAGGAGGGAGAGAGAGAGGGTGAGGAGGGAGAGAGAGAGGGTGAGGAGGGAGAGAGAGAGGGTGAGGAGGGAGAGAGAGGGTGAGGAGGGAGAGAGAGGGTGAGGAGGGAGAAAGAGGGTGAGGAGGGAGAGAGAGGGTGAGGAGGGAGAGAGAGGGTGAGGAGGGAGAGAGAGGGTGAGGAGGGAGAGAGAGAGAGGGTGAGGAGGGAAATAGAGAGGGTGAGGAGAGAGAGAGAGATGGTGAGGAGGAGTGAGAGAGAGGGTGAGGAGGGAGAGAGAGAGGGTGAGGAGGGAGAGAGAGAGGGGGTGAGGAGGGAGGGAGAGAGAGGGAGAGAGAGGGTGAGGAGGGAGGGAGAGAGAGAGCGGGTGAGGAGGGAGAGCGAGGGGGAGAGAGGGTGAGGAGGCAGAGAGAGGGTGAGGAGGGAGAGAGAGGGTGAGGAGGGAGAGAGAGGGTGAGGAGGGAGAGAGAGGGTGAGGAGGGAGAGAGAGAAGGAAAAACCTACAGTTCAGGGAAGTCCTGGTTTTACATAATGCAAGTATGTTTTTACAAGCTGCTTTGCATCTGAATAGAAGAGTTTATGGGACTGAGAACAAGATGGTTGTGTGTTTATTTATGTGAGGAGAGACAGAGGGAGAGAGTGAGGGGGAATTATGTCTTTACTGACACACAAAACATGTTAGTGGCACTAACTAGATAAACATTAGTGGCACTAACTAGGTAAACATTAGTGGCACTAACTAGATAAACATTAGTGGCACTAACTAGATAAACATTAGTGGCACTAACTAGTTCAACATTAGTGGCACTAACTAGTTCAACATTAGTGGCACTAACTAGATAAACATTAGTGGCACTAACTAGTTAAACATTAGTGGCACTAACTAAATAAACATTAGTGGCACTAACTAGATAAACATTAGTGGCACTAACTAGATAAACATTAGTGGCACTAACTAGATAAACATTAGTGGCACTAACTAGATAAACCTAACTAGATAAACATTAGTGGCACTAACTAGATAAACATTAGTGGCACTAACTAGATAAACATTAGTGGCACTAACTAGATAAACCATCAGTGGCACTAACTAGATAAACATTAGTGGCACTAACTAGATAAACATCAGTGGCACTAACTAGATAGACATTAGTGGCACTACTAGATAAACATTAGTGGCACTAACTAGATAAACATTAGTGGCACTAACTAGATAAACATTAGTGGCACTACACTAGATAAACATCAGTGGCACTAACTAGATAAACATTAGTGGCACTAACTAGATAAACATTAGTGGCACTAACTAGATAAACATTAGTGGCACTAACTAGATAAACATTAGTGGCACTAACTAGATGAACCTAACTAGATAAACATTAGTGGCACTAAACTAGATAAACATTAGTGGCACTAACTAGATAACATTAATGGCACTATCTAGATAAACATTAGTGCCACTAACTAGATAAACATTAGTGGCACTAACTAGATAAACATTAGTGCCACGTAACTAGATAAACCTAACTAGATAAACATTTAGTGGCACTAACTAGACTAAACATTAGTGGCACTAACTAGATAACCATTAGTGGCACTAACTAGATAAACATTAGTGGCACTAACTAGATAAACTTAGTGGCACTAACTAGATAAACATTAGTGGCACTAACTAGATAAACATTAGTGCACTAACTAGATAAACCTAACTAGATAAACATTAGTTGGCACTAACTAGAATAAACATTAGTGGCACTAACTAGATAAACATTAGTGGCACTAACTAGCTAAACATTAGTGCACTAACTAGATAAACATTAGTGGCACTAACTAGCTAAACATTAGTGGAACTAACTAGATAAACATTAGTGGCACTAACTAGATAAACATTAGTGGCAACTAACTAGATAAACCTAACTAGATAAACATTAGTGGCACTAACTAGATAAACCCTAACTAGCTAAACATTAGTGGCACTAACTAGCTAAACATCAGTGGCACTAACTAGATAAACCTAACTAGATAAACATTAGTGGCACTAACTAGATAAACCTAACTAGCTAAACATGTTTGTGGCACTAACTAGCTAAACATCAGTGGCATTAACTAGATAACATTATTGGCACTAACTAATCAAATCAAATCAAATCAAATTTATTTATATAGCCCTTCGTACATCAGCTGATATCTCAAAGTGCTGTACAGAAACCCAGCCTAAAACCCCAAACAGCAAGCAATGCAGGTGTAGAAGCACGGTGGCTAGGAAAAACTCCCTAGAAAGGCCAATACCTAGGAAGAAACCTAGAGAGGAACCAGGCTATGAGGGTTGGCCAGTCCTCTTCTGGCTGTGCCGGGTGGAGATTATAACAGAACATGGTCAAGATGTTCAATGTTCATAAATGACCAGCATGGTCAAATAATAATAAGGCAGAACAGTTGAAACTAGAGCAGCAGCACAGTCAGGTGGAAGTTGAAACTGGAGCAGCAGCATGGCCAGGAGACTAGATAAACATGTTTGTGGCACTAACTATTTACCATTTTTCACACCAGTTGGGGATGTGTGTGCTTCAGTGTGTGTGTGTGTGTGTGTGCGTCAGTGTGTGTGTGTGTGTGCTTCATGCTTAAGCGACAGCGGGACAATCTGTTCAGTGGAGGGTTGCCTGTAAGGCCTGTGCCACAGCTTTATTTAGCTACTAAACAGCTGCTTCATTTATCAGGAGGAGCATGACAGTTCTCTCTCTCTCTGTCTCTCTCTGTGTCTCTCTCTGTCTCTCTCTCTTTCTCTCTCTCTGTCTCTCTCTGTGTCTCTGTCTGTCTCTCTC
>NW_022265990.1:197523-202525 GCF_002021735.2 Oncorhynchus kisutch | reverse complement strand
TCTCTCTGTGTCTCTCTCTCTGTGTCTCTCTGTGTCTCTCTCTCTCTGTCTCTCTCTGTCTCTCTCGTCTCTCTGTGTCTCTCTCTCTCTGTCTCTCTCTCTCTGTCTGTCTCTCTCTCTGTCTGTCTCTCTCTGTCTCTCTCTGCCTCTCTGTTTCTGTCTCTCTCATGTCTGTGTCTTTGCCCCCTCCCTCCCTATAGGTTTGTCAGTTCTGCGTGTCGTCTGTGGTGAGACACGGCATCCAGATTATCCAGATAGAAGACAGGACCATCCTGGTTAACAACACCCCCTACCTCCTGTCATATAGAGCCCTACTGTCTGACCAGGCCCTGGGGACCACCGACCAGGTAACACCCCCTACTTCCTGTCATATAGAGCCCTACTGTCTGCCCAGGCCCTGGGGACCACAGACCAGGTAACACCCCCTACTTCCTGTTATATAGAGCCCTACTGTCTGACCAGGCCCTGGGGACCACAGACCAGATAACACCCCATACTTCCTGTCCTTTAGACCTCTACTGTCTGACTAGGAACCATTCTCATCAACGGGGATGTAGTGGAGCAGGTTGAGAGCTTCAAGTTCCTTGGTGTCCACATCAACAACAAACTATCATTTGTCCAAGCACACCAAGACAGTCGTGAAGAGGACACGACAAAACCTATTCTCTCTCAGGAGACTGAAAAGATGTGGCATGGGTCCTCAGATCCTCAAAACGTTATACAGCTGCACCGTCGAGAGCATCTGACCGGTTGCATCACTGCCTGGTATGGCAACTGCTCGAACTCTGACCGCAAGGCCCTACAGAGGGTAGGTGTGTACGACCCAGGACATCACTGGGGCCAAGCTTTCCTGCCATCCAGGACCTCTATAACCAGGCGGTGTCAGACCCTTAAATGGTCAAAGCCACCCTAGTCACAGACTGTTCTCTCTACTGCCGCATGGCAACGGTACCGGAGCGCCAAGTCTGGGTCCATCAGACTCCTGAACAGCCAATCAAATGGCCCCACCAGACTATGTTCATCGATCCCCCTTTCTTTTACGTTGCCGCTACTCGCTGTTTATTATCGATGCATTTCACACCCTACCTACAACACCTACTACCTCATACCCCTACCTACATGAACATACTACCTCATACCCCTACCTACATGAACATACTCACCTCTAATACCTCATACCCCTACCTACATGTACAATTACCTCATACCCCTACCTACATGAACATACTACCTCTACTACTAGAACCCCTACTACATGAACATACTACCTCATACCCCTACCTACATGAACATACTACCTCTACTACCCTCATACCCCTACCTACATGAACATACTACCTCTACTACCTTACCCCTACCTACATGAACATACTACTCTCTACTCATACTACTCTATACGACGAACCTTACCTCTACACCTCTACCCTACCTACATGTACATACACCTCTACTACCTCATACCCCTACCTACATGAAACATAACCTCTACTACTCATACCCCTACCTACATGTACATACTACCTCTACTACCTCATATACCCTACCTACATTACATACTACCTCTACTACCTCATACCCCTACCTACATGTACATACTACCTCTACTACCTCATACCCCTACCTACATGAACATACTACCTCTACTACCTCATACCCCTACCTACATGTACATACTACCTCTACTACCTCATACCCCTACCTACATGTACATACTACCTCTACTACCTCATACCCCTACCTACATGTACATACTACCTCTACTACCTCATACCTCTACCTACATGTACATATTACCTCATACCCCTACCTACATGAACATACTACCTCTACTACCTCTACCCCTACCTACATGAACATACTACCTCTACTACCTCATACCCCTACCTACATAACATACTACCTCTACTACCTCATACCCCTACACCTACATGACATACTACCGCATACCCCCCCACCTACATGAGAATACTACACTCTACTACTCATACCCCTACCTACATGAACATACTACCTCTACTACCTCATACCCCCTACCTACATGTTACATACTACCTCTACTACTCAAACCCTACCTACATGAACATATACCTCAACCCCTACCTACATGAACATACTACCTCTACTACCTCATACCCCTACCTACATGTACATACTACCCTACTACCTCATACCCCTACCTACATGTACATACTACCTCTACTCTATACCCCTACCTACATGTACATACTATCTACTAATCATACCCCTACCTACATGAACATACTACCTCTACTACCTCATACCCCTACCTACATGAACATACTACCTCTACTACCTCATACCCCTACCTACATGACATACTACCCTTACTACCTCATACCCCTACCTACATGAACATACTACCTCTACTACCTCATACCCCTACCTACATGAACATACTACCTCTACTACCTCATACCCTACCTACATGAACATACTACTCACTACCCTCATACCCCTACCTACATGAACATACTACCTCTACTACCTCATACCCCTACCTACATGAACATACTACCTCTACTACCTCATACCCCTACCTACATGTACATACTACCTCTACTACCTCATACCCCTACCTACATGAACATACTACCTCTACTACCTCATACCCCTACCTAAATGAACATACTACCTCTACTACCTCATACCCCTACATACATGTAACATACTACCTCATACCCCTACCTACATGTACATACTACCTCATACCCCTACCTACATGTACATACTACCTCATACCCCTACTTACATGTACATATTACCTCATACCCCTACCTACATGTACATACTACCTCATACCCCTACCTACATGTACATATTACCTCCTCTACCTCATACCCCTACCTACATGTACATACTACCTCATACCCCTACCTACATGTACATATTACCTCCTCTACCTCATACCTCTACCTAATGTACATATTACCTCATACCCCTACCTACATGTACATATTACCTCATACCCTACCTACATGTACATATACCTCAACTAACCAGTACCCCCTGTATATAGCCTCCACATTGACTCTGTACCGGTAACCCCTGTATATAGCCTCCACATTGACTCTGTACCGGTACCCTCCTGTATATAGCCTCCACATTGACTCTGTACCGGTACCCCCCTGTATATAGCCTCCACATTGACTCTGTACCGGTACCCCCTGTATATAGCCTCCACATTGACTCTGTACTGGTGCCCCCTGTATAGAGTCTCCACATTGACTCTGTACCGTAATACCCTGTATATAGCCTCCACATTGACTCTGTACCGGTACCCCCTGTATATAGCCTCCACATTGACTCTGTACCGGTACCCCCTGTATATAGCCTCCACATTGACTCTGTACCGGTACCCCCTGTATATAGCCTCCACATTGACTCTGTACCGGTACCCCCTGTATATAGCCTCCACATTGACTCTGTACCGGTACCCCCCTGTATATAGCCTCCCACATTGACTCTGTACCGGTACCCCCTGTATAAGCCTCCACATTGACTCTGTACCGGTACCCTCTGGGGTTGAGATACACTGGTCTGTGACTGTGGAGAACAGAGGCTTGTTTCCCATCAGTTCAACACACACACAGACACACACACCATGTTCCCCACAGACTCACACAGAAACACACACACACACACAGACACCATGTTCCCCACACACACACACACACACACACACACACACACACACAGACACCATGTCCCCACACACCACACACACACACACACACACACACACACACACACACACACACACACACACAGACACCATGTTTCCCCACAGACTCACCCACACACACACACACACACACACACACACACCCTACCATGTCTCTCCCCCTGTTCCTGTCTCAGTCCCCACTCTGCCAGTCTCACCATGTGGTCATTGGCACTCCACAGCCCAGACACATTAGACAAACACCATGAATTGGATGCAGGTTGTGCTTTCATCTCGGGACACGTCTGTCCCCCCCCCCCGCCCTCCTTGAAGAACAACGCGGGTGATGTCATTTCACGAGCCTTCAGATCCTCCCGGAGAAGACGATGGCGTGAGGTTACCAGTTGCCACTGCCGGTTAGACGAAGAACCTTAACGGGCAGGACTGTGACGGCTTTAGAAACGTAGACCACAAACAGCTCTCTAGTTGGCTGTTCATCATGCTTTAGTGGCTAACCGCGTCCGTACCAAACTACTCCCTGTTCTCAGCATGCTTATCCCTGCTACCAGTTTAGTCTTCTCTGGGAGGAACGACACGTTCTCTCTGGGAGGAACGATAAGTCCTCTCTGGGAGGAACGATAAGTCCTCTCTGGGAGGAACGACACGTTCTCTCTGGGAGGAACGACAAGTCCTGTCTGGGAGGAACGACACGTTCTCTCTGGGAGGAACGACAAGTCCTGTCTGGGAGGAACGACACGTTCTCTCTGGGAGGAACGATAAGTCCTGTCTGGGAGGAACGACACGTTCTCTCTGAGGGGGAACAGCACGTTCTCTCTGGGAGGAACGACACGTTCTCTCTGAGGGGGAACAGCACGTTCTCTCTGAGGGGGAACAGCACGTTCTCTCTGAGGGGGAACAGCACGTTCTCTCTATGAGGAACGACAAGTCCTCTCTGGGGGGAACGACACGTTCTCTCTATGAGGAACGACAAGTCCTCTCTGGGGGGGAACGACACGTTCTCTCTGAGGGGGAACGGCAAGTCCTCTCTGGGAGGAACGACAAGTCCTCTCTGGGGGGAACGACACGTTCTCTCTGGGAGGAACGACAAGTCCTCTCTGGGGGGAACGACAAGTCCTCTCTATGAGGAACAACACGTTCTCTCTGGGAGGAACGACAAGTCCTCTCTGAGGGGGAACGACAAGTCCTCTCTGGGGGGAACGACAAGTCCTCTCTGGGGGGAACAGCACGTTCTCTCTGAGGGGGAACGACAAGTCCTCTCTGGGGGGAACGACAAGTCCTCTCTGGGGGGGAACGACACGT
>NW_022265990.1:187523-192523 GCF_002021735.2 Oncorhynchus kisutch | reverse complement strand
AAAACCTATTCAGTCCGTCTACAAGCAGGCTCTCAAAGTGCTTGATAGGAAGCCCAATAGCCATCATCATTGTCACATCCTTAGAAAGCATGAGCTCTTGAGTTGGGAAATCTTGTGCAATACACCGACGCATGTCTTGTATTCAAGATCCTCAATGGCCTGGCTCCCCCTCCACTCAGTATTTTTGTTAAACAGAAAACCCAGACATATGGCAGCAGATCCACAAGGTCTGCCATGAGAGGTGACTGTATATTTCCCCTAAGGAAAAGCACCTTTAGTACATCTGCATTCTCTGTGAGAGCTTCCCATGTCTGGAATACACTGCCATCAGACACACATAACTGCACCACATATCACACTTTCACAAAATGCTTGAAGACATGGCTAAAGGTCAATCAGATTTGTGAACATGGTCCCTAGCTGTGTGTTGCCACTCCATGTTGTCTGTTGTCTGTAGCTTGTGAGGTGTGGAAACACTTTGTTGCTTTTATGAATTTTGTCTTGCTGCTTTTTGTTCTATGTTGCTCTGTCTGTATGCTACGTCTTGCTTGTCCTATGTTGCTCTGTCTGTATGCTACGTCTTGCTTGTCCTATGTTGCTCTGTCTGTATGCTACGTCTTGCCTGTCCTATGTTGCTCTGTCTGTATGCTACGTCTTGCCTGTCCTATGTTGCTCTGTCTGTATGCTACGTCTTGCCTGTCCTATGTTGCTCTGTCTGTATGCTACGTCTTGCCTGTCCTATGTTGCTCTGTCTGTATGCTACGTCTTGCTTGTCCTATGTTGCTCTGTCTGTATGCTACGTCTTGCTTGTCCTATGTTGCTCTGTCTGTATGCTACGTCTTGCTTGTCCTATGTTGCTCTGTCTGTATGCTACGTCTTGCTTGTCCTATGTTGCTCTGTCTGTATGCTATGTCTTGCTTGTTCTATGTTGCTCTGTCTGTATGCTATGTCTTGCTTGTCCTATGTTGCTCTGTCTGTATGCTACGTCTTGCTTGTCCTATGTTGCTCTGTCTGTATGCTACGTCTTGCTTGTTCTATGTTGCTCTGTCTGTATGCTATGTCTTGCTTGTCCTATGTTGCTCTGTCTGAATGTTACGTCTTGGCTTGTCCTATGTTGCTCTGTCTGTATGCTATGTCTTGCTTGTCCTATGTTGCTCTGTCTGTATGCTACGTCTTGCTTGTTCTATGTTTTCTCTGTCTGTATGCTATGTCTTGCTTGTCCTATGTGGCTCTGTCTGTATGCTACGTCTTGCTTGTCCTATGTTGCTCTGTCTGTATGCTACGTCTTGCTTGTCCTATAGTGCTCTGTCTGTATGCTACGTCTTGCTTGTCCTATGTTGCTCTGTCTGTATGCTACGTCTTGCCTGTCCTATGTTGCTCTGTCTGTATGCTACGTCTTGCCTGTCCTATGTTGCTCTGTCTGTATTCTACGTCTTGCCTGTCCTATGTTGCTCTGTCTGTATGCTACGTCTTGCTTGTCCTATGTTGCTCTGTCTGTATGCTACGTCTTGCTTGTCCTATGTTGCTCTGTCTGTATGCTACGTCTTGCTTGTCCTATGTTGCTCTGTCTGTATGCTACGTCTTGCTTGTCCTATGTTGCTCTGTCTGTATGCTATGTCTTGCTTGTTCTATGTTGCTCTGTCTGTATGCTATGTCTTGCTTGTCCTATGTTGCTCTGTCTGTATGCTACGTCTTGCTTGTCCTATGTTGCTCTGTCTGTATGCTACGTCTTGCTTGTTCTATGTTGCTCTGTCTGTATGCTATGTCTTGCTTGTCCTATGTTGCTCTGTCTGAATGCTACGTCTTGCTTGTCCTATGTTGCTCTGTCTGTATGCTATGTCTTGCTTGTCCTATGTTGCTCTGTCTGTATGCTACGTCTTGCTTGTTCTATGTTTCTCTGTCTGTATGCTATGTCTTGCTTGTCCTATGTTGCTCTGTCTGTATGCTACGTCTTGCTTGTCCTATGTTGCTCTGTCTGTATGCTACGTCTCGCTTGTCCTATGTTGCTCTGTCTGTATGCTACGTCTTGCTTGTCCTATGTTGCTCTGTCTGTATGCTACGTCTTGCTTGTCCTATGTTGCTCTGTCTGTATGCTACGTCTTGCTTGTCCTATGTTGCTATGTCTTGCTTGTCCTATGTTGCTCTGTCTGTATGCTACGTCTTGCTTGTCCTATGTTGCTCTGTCTGTATGCTACGTCTTGCTTGTCCTATGTTGCTCTGTCTGTATGCTACGTCTTGCTTGTCCTATGTTGCTCTGTCTGTATGCTACGTCTTGCTTGTCCTATGCTGCTCTGTCTGTATGCTACGTCTTGCTTGTCCTATGTTGCTCTGTCTGTATGCTACGTCTTGCTTGTCCTATGCTGCTCTGTCTGTATGCTACGTCTTGCTTGTCCTATGTTGCTCTGTCTGTATGCTATGTCTTGCCTGTCCTATGTTGCTCTGTCTGTATGCTACGTCTTGCTTGTCCTATGTTGCTCTGTCTGTATGCTACGTCTTGCTTGTCCTATGTTGCTCTGTCTGTATGCTACGTCTTGCTTGTCCTATGTTGCTCTGTCTGTATGCTACGTCTTGCTTGTTCTATGTTGCTCTGTCTGTATGCTACGTCTTGCTTGTCCTATGTTGCTCTGTCTGTATGCTATGTCTTGCTTGTTCTATGTTGCTCTGTCTGTATGCTATGTCTTGCTTGTCCTATGTTGCTCTGTCTGTATGCTACGTCTTGCTTGTCCTATGTTGCTCTGTCTGTATGCTACGTCTTGCTTGTTCTATGTTGCTCTGTCTGTATGCTATGTCTTGCTTGTCCTATGTTGCTCTGGCTGTATGCTACGTCTTGCTTGTCCTATGTTGCTCTGTCTGTATGCTATGTCTTGCTTGTCCTATGTTGCTCTGTCTGTATGCTACGTCTTGCTTGTTCTATGTTGCTCTGTCTGTATGCTATGTCTTGCTTGTCCTATGTTGCTCTGTCTGTATGCTACGTCTTGCTTGTCCTATGTTGCTCTGTCTGTATGCTACGTCTTGCTTGTCCTATGTTGCTCTGTCTGTATGCTACGTCTTGCTTGTCCTATGTTGCTCTGTCTGTATGCTACGTCTTGCTTGTCCTATGTTGCTCTGTCTGTATGCTACGTCTTGCTTGTCCTATGTTGCTATGTCTGTATGCTATGTCTTGCTTGTCCTATGTTGCTCTGTCTGTATGCTACGTCTTGCTTGTCCTATGTTGCTCTGTCTGTATGCTACGTCTTGCTTGTCCTATGTTGCTCTGTCTGTATGCTACGTCTTGCTTGTCCTATGTTGCTCTGTCTGTATGCTACGTCTTGCTTGTCCTATGCTGCTCTGTCTGTATGCTACGTCTTGCTTGTCCTATGTTGCTCTGTCTGTATGCTACGTCTTGCTTGTCCTATGTTGCTCTGTCTGTATGCTACGTCTTGCTTGTCCTATGTTGCTCTGTCTGTATGCTACGTCTTGCTTGTCCTATGTTGCTCTGTCTGTATGCTACGTCTTGCTTGTCCTATGTTGCTCTGTCTGTATGCTATGTCTTGCTTGTCCTATGTTGCTATGTCTTGCTTGTTCTATGTTGCTGTTGTCTATATTGTAATTGTTTTAATAACCTGCCCAGGGACTGCGGTTGAAAATTAGCCGGTTGACTAAAACCGTCACTTTAACTGAAATGTTGATTAATGTGCACTGTCCCTGTAAAAATAAAAATAAACTCAAACTCAAATATAACCATTAACACCAGACATGATGTCAGAACTACACCTCTCCTCATATAACAGTCCAACCTGATATCAGAACTACACCTCTCCTCATATAACAGTCCAACCTGATATCAGAACTACACGTCTCCTCATAACAGTCCAACCTGATGTCAGAACTACACCTCTCCTCATATAACAGTCCAACCTGATATCAGAACTACACCTCTCCTCATATAACAGTCCAACCTGATATCAGAACTACACCTCTCCTCATATAACAGTCCAACCTCAGACATGATGTCAGAACTACACCTCTCCTCATATAACAGTCCAACCTGATGTCAGAACTACACCTCTCCTCATATAACAATCCAACCTGATGTCAGAACTACACCTCTCCTCATAAAACAGTCCAACATGATGTCAGAACTACACCTCTCCTCATATAACAGTCCAACATGATGTCAGAACTACACCTCTCCTCATATAACAGTCCAACCTCAGACATGTCAGAACTACACCTCTCCTCATAAAACAGTCCAACCTGATATCAGAACTACACCTCTCCTCATAAAACAGTCCAACCTGATATCAGAACTACACGTCTCATCATATAACAGTCCAACCTGATGTCGGAACTACACGTCATATAACAGTCCAACCTGATGTCAGAACTACACCTCTCCTCATATAACAGTCCAACCTGATATCAGAACTACACGTCTCCTCAAATAACAGTCCAACCTGATATCAGAACTACACCTCTCCTCATAAAACAGTCCAACCTGATGTCAGAACTACACCTCTCCTCAAATAACAGTCCAACCTGATATCAGAACTACACCTCTCCTCATATAACAGTCCAACCTGATATCAGAACTACACCTCTCCTCATATAACAGTCCAACCTGATATCAGAACTACACCTCTCCTTATTAAACAGTCCAACCTCAGACATGTCAGAACTACACCTCTCCTCATATAACAGTCCAACCTGATATCAGAACTACACCTCTCCTTATTAAACAGTCCAACCTCAGACATGATGTCAGAACTACACCTCTCCTCATATAACAGTCCAACCTGATGTCAGAACTACACCTCTCCTCATATAACAGTCCAACCTCAGACATGATGTCAGAACTACACCTCTCCTCATAAAACAGTCCAACCTGATGTCAGAACTACACCTCTCCTCATAACAGTCCAACCTGATGTCAGAACTACACCTCTCCTCATATAACAGTCCAACCTGATGTCAGAACTACACCTCTCCTCATAAAACAGTCCAACCTGATGTCAGAACTA
>NW_022265990.1:177523-182523 GCF_002021735.2 Oncorhynchus kisutch | reverse complement strand
ACAGCAGTAGATATCTCTATACTCTCCTATCATCTGTGTTTACTGTAGAGAGGTCTAACTCTCCTATCTGTGTTTACTGTAGAGAGGTCTAACTCTCCTATCTGTGTTTACTGTAGAGAGGTCTAACTCTCCTATCTGTGTTTACTGTAGAGAGGTCTAACTCTCCTATCTGTGTTTACTGTAGAGAGGTCTAACTCTCCTATCTGTGTTTACTGTAGAGAGGTCTAACTCTCCTATCTGTGTTTACTGTAGAGAGGTCTAACTCTCCTATCTGTGTTTACTGTAGAGAGGTCTAACTCTCCTATCTGTGTTTACTGTAGAGAGGTCTAACTCTCCTATCTGTGTTTACTGTAGAGAGGTCTGAGTAGATGTACTGAGTAAATGTACTGAGTAGATGTACTAAGTAAATGTACTGAGTAAAGGTGTGTTGTGTAGGTGGTTTTCCTACCAGGGTTTGGCTGTCTCTACATAGATGTCATCCATCAGGGTGGTACAGTCATCCTCACCCTGGCACCAGAGGGCAGCGTGGACTCTGTCATGAGCCTGCACAACAGGTAACCTCTAACCCCTTACCCCTAACCTCTAACGCCTAACCTCTAATCCCTAACCCCTAACCTCTAATCCCTAACCCCCAACCTCTAATCCCTAACCCCCAACCTCTAACCCCTAACCTCTAATCCCTAACCCCCAACCTCTAACGCCTAACCTCTAATCCCTAACCTCTAATCTCTAACCCCCAATCTCTAATCCCTAACCTCTAATGCCTAACCTCTAACCCCCAACCTCTAACGCCTAACCACTAACCCCCAACCTCTAACCCATAACCTCTAACCTAACCTCTAACCCCTAACCTCTAACCCTACTACAGGAGAGACAAACAATACAATATATTTGTATGATATTAAAATATATGATTTTGGGTTTCTTTAATGTAATGTATAATTGATAATGATGAGCAGTTAATTATAACAACATTAGCAGGTCATAGTTCTCCCTGACAAAGGCTGCAGGACATATTGTCTTTCACCACTCGGGGGCGCTGTAACCCCCGTTCTGTGTAAAACCCCAGCCATCTATTTTCCATTGATTTAAAGGATCAACATAACTGATTGGTATCTGTCTCTCAGGACGTCCAATCGGAAGCTGGCGTTCAGGGTGTTGCTGAGCGAGGCCAGTGTGTCGCTGAGTGATGACATCACCAGTCGTTCGGGTTCCGTGGAGCTCTTGAGGCTGACTCTGTCCAAACTGCTACTGAACCTGTGTCCTGCCCGTCTGGGTGACTCTGGCATGGGGCTGGTCACCGCCGGGATGGGAGAGGCCTGTCTGGTCGAAGTCCACTGTGCCAGCCTGCAGGTGGGCCGACTCATATGTATAGGTCACCTGACGAAGGCTGTGTATAGGTCACCTGACGAAGGCTGTGTATATGTCACCTGACGAAGGCTATGTATAGGTCACCTGACGAAGGCTGTGTATAGGTCACCTGACGAAGACTGTGTATAGGTCACCTGACGAAGACTGTTTGTAGGTCACCTGACGAAGGCTGTTTGTAGGTCACCTGACGAAGGCTATGTATAGGTCACCTGACGAAGGCTGTGTATAGGTCACCTGACGAAGACTGTTTGTAGGTCACCTGACGAAGACTGTTTGTAGGTCACCTGACGAAGACTGTTTGTAGGTCACCTGACGAAGGCTGTTTGTAGGTCACCTGACGAAGGCTATGTATAGGTCACCCGACGAAGGCTGTGTATAGGTCACCTGACGAAGGCTATGAATAGGTCACCTGACGAAGGCTGTGTATAGGTCACCTGACGAAGGCTGTGTATAGGTCACCTGACGAAGGCTGTGTATAGGTCACCTGACGAAGGCTGTGTATAGGTCACCTGACGAAGGCTGTTTATAGGTCACCTGACGAAGGCTATGTATTGGTCACCTGACAAAGGCTGTGTATAGGTCACCTGACGAAGGCTGTGTATAGGTCACCTGACGAAGGCTGTGTATAGGTCACCTGACGAAGGCTGTGTATAGGTCACCTGACGAAGGCTGTGTATAGGTCACCTGACGAAGGCTGTGTATAGGTCACCTGACGAAGGCTGTGTATAGGTCACCTGACGAAGGCTGTGTATAGGTCACCTGACGAAGGCTGTGTATAGGTCACCTGACGAAGGCTGTGTATAGGTCACCTGACGAAGGCTGTGTATAGGTCACCTGACGAAGGCTGTGTATAGGTCACCTGACGAAGGCTGTGTATAGGTCACCTGACGAAGGCTGTGTATAGGTCACCTGACGAAGGCTGTGTATAGGTCACCTGACGAAGGCTGTGTATAGGTCACCTGACGAAGGCTGTTTATAGGTCACCTGACGAAGGCTGTGTATAGGTCACCTGACGAAGGCTGTGTATAGGTCACCTGACGAAGGCTGTGTATAGGTCACCTGACGAAGGCTGTTTCAGCCAAAACAGTGTATCTGCATGAAGGAGTAAAGCACAGGAGCAACACGGAGGCTTTTATCTCTTCATTGACTGTGAAATAACACAAAACATCTTCTGTAAAATAGAAAACTAGAAAAGGTACATTTCCTGCTTCAGCGATCTAAATATCTTCCTGTGTACAGTATAGATCTACACTATATATATCTATATTAACTAGATGTTCTCTTCCAGGTGGATAACTACAGTATAGATCTACACTAACTAGATATTCCTCTGTTCTCTTCCAGGTGGATAACTACAGTATAGATCTACACTATATGTATCTATATTAACTAGATATTCCTCTGTTCTCTTCCAGGTGGATAACTACAGTATAGATCTACACTATATATATCTATATTAACTAGATGTTCTCTTCCAGGTGTATAACTACAGTATAGATCTACACTAACTAGATATTCCTCTGTTCTCTTCCAGGTGGATAACTACAGTATAGATCTACACTATATATATCTATATTAACTAGATATTCCTCTGTTCTCTTCCAGGTGGATAACCAGCTGTATAACTACAGTATAGAGCTACACTAACTAGATATTCCTCTGTTCTCTTCCAGGTGGATAACTACAGTATAGATCTACACTATATATATCTATATTAACTAGATATTCCTCTGTTCTCTTCCAGGTGGATAACCAGCTGTATAACCTCAGTATAGATCTACACTAACTAGATATTCCTCTGTTCTCTTCCAGGTGGATAACTACAGTATAGATCTACACTAACTAGATATTCCTCTGTTCTCTTCCAGGTGGATAACCAGCTGTATAACCTCAGTATAGATCTACACTAACTAGATATTCCTCTGTTCTCTTCCAGGTGGATAACTACAGTATAGAGCTACACTAACTAGATATTCCTCTGTTCTCTTCCAGCTGCATAACTACAGTATAGATCTACACTAACTAGATATTCCTCTGTTCTCTTCCAGGTGGATAACCAGCTGTATAACCTCAATATAGATCTACACTAACTAGATATTCCTCTGTTCTCTTCCAGGTGGATAACTACAGTATAGATCTACACTAACTAGATATTCCTCTGTTCTCTTCCAGGTGGATAACCAGCTGTATAACCGTGCCAGCTTCCACTTCCCAGTGTTGTTGTGCCAGGAGCAGTGTGTGGAGCTCCCCCTCTGGACCAGCGATGCCAACCCCACCACCTCACTACAGGCCCTGGAGGAGTTTAAGGCATCGTGCTTCCTCCAGCTGGGACTCACCTTGGACAGGTATAATACCATGTCATCACTTTATTGGCCATGGAAGTAATACCAGCATACCAACTATACAGCATCGTTAATACAGCATCACTAATACAGTATCATTAATACAGCATCACTAATACAGCATCATTAATACAGCATCACTAATACAGCATCATTAATACAGCATCATTAATACAGCATCACTAATACAGCATCATTAATACAGCATCATTAATACAGCATCACTAATACAGCATCATTAATACAGCATCGTTAATACAGCATCGTTAATACGGCATAGTTAATACAGCACCGTTATTACAGCATCGTTAATACAGCATCGTTATTAGAGCATCATTATTACAGCATCGTTAATACAGCATTATGAATACAGCATCATTATTGCAGCATCATGTATACCACAGCATCATTAATACAGCATCATTACTACTTTATCATTGATACAGCATCATGAATACAGCATCATTAATACATTGTCGTTAATACAGCATCATTAACACAGCATCATTTATATCGCATCATTAACACAGCATCATTAACACAGCATCATTAATGCAGCATCATTAATATAGCATCATTAACACAGCATCATTAATACAGAATCATTATTACAGCATCATTAATACAGCATCATCATCATTATTACAGCATCATTAATACAGTGTAGTTAATACAGCATCATCATCATTATTACAGCATCATCATCATTAATACATCATTATTACAGCATCATCATTATTACAGCATCATCATTAATACAGCATCAGCATCATTATTACAGCATCATTATTACATGATCATCATTAATACAGCATCATCAATACAGCATCATCATTATTAATACAGCATCATCATCATTATTACAGCATCATCATTAATACAGCATCATCATCATTATTACAGCATCATCATCATTATTACAGCATCATTATTACAGGATCATCATTAATACAGCATCATCATTATTACAGCATCATCATTGTTACAGCATCATCATTGTTACAGCATCATCATTATTACAGCATCGTCATTAATACAGCACCGTCATTAATGCAGCATCATCATCATTAATACAGCATCATCATCATCATCATTATTACAGCATCTTCATCATTAATACAGCATCATTAATACAGCATCATCATTATTACAACATCATCATCATTACAGCAGCATCATCATCATCATTACTACAGCATCATCAATACAGCATCATTATTACAATACAAGGAAAGCAGATCTTTCTATCATTGTCCCTTGTGAGACACCGTCCAGACATGCCATGTA
>NW_022265990.1:165023-172523 GCF_002021735.2 Oncorhynchus kisutch | reverse complement strand
ACTACTCTGTTGTAATACTCTGTAATACATGATGTTCTGTTGTACTACATTACTCTGTTGTAATACTCTGTAATACATGATGTTCTGTTGTAATGCTTGATACTCTGTTGTAATACATGATACTCTGTTGTAATACATGATACTCTGTTATGATACTCAGTTGTAATACATGATACTCTGTTGTAATACATGATACTATGTTATGATACTCTGTTATGATACTATGTTATGATACTCAGTTATGATACTCTGTTATGATACTCTGTTGTAATACATGATACTCTGTTGTAATACATGATACTCTGTTATGATACTCTGTTGTAATACATGATACTCTGTTATGATACTCAGTTGTAATACTCTGTTGTAATACATGATACTCTGTTATGATACTCAGTTGTAATACATGATACTCAAATCAAATCAAATTTATTTATATAGCCCTTCGTACATCAGCTGATATCCCAAAGTGCTGTACAGAAACCCAGTCTAAAACCCCAAACAGCAAGCAATGCAGGTGTAGAAGCACTCTGTTGTAATACATGATACTCTGTTGTACTACATGATACTCTGTTATGATACTCTGTTGTACTACATGATACTCTGTTATGATACTCTGTTGTAATACATGATAATCTGTTGTAATACATGATACTCTGTTGTAATACATGATAATCTGTTGTAATACATGATACTCTGTTGTAATACATGATACTCTGTTGTAATACATGATACTCTGTTGTGATACATGATACTCTGTTGTAATACATGATACTCTGTTATGATACTCTGTTGTACTACATGATACTCTGTTCTCTCCAGGAGCGATAGCTGGCATCGTGGACCAGCCCATGCAGAACTTCCAGCGGGGTTCAGAGATGCAGAGTTCAGCAGGCAGCAAGGCCAAAGGGGTCATCTCTGGAGTGGGGAAAGGCATCGTGGGGGTCTTTACCAAACCTATAGGGGGCGCTGCAGAGCTGGTCTCGCAGACGGGATACGGTGGGTTCACACACTTCTGCGTTTATATTTTTAAAAACATTTTATTTTAGCTTTTATTTTACCACTGGCAGGTTAACTAAGAACTAATTCTTTATTTACGTCCCTGAGATCGTTTGTTAACACATCACTGTTCAACAGTAGTGGACACACCTCCAGGCCATCCAACACAGTTTATTCAGGCCTGACGAAGACCTTCTGGTCGAAAACGTAAAAGTTTATTGTATGGGAGCATTTCAACGCTTTTACACTTAACTACACAAGTCCCCCTGGTTAAGCACTTGTTGTTTTTCTTTGCGAGCCGATTACTCCCTCCCTCAACAGTACTGTAGTGTTCTGTCCTAGCGGTATGCTAACATACAGATTACTCCCTCCCTCAACAGTACTGTAGGCCTGCTGTAGTGTTCTGTCCTAGCGGTATGCTAACATACAGATTACTCCCTCCCTCAACAGTACTGTAGGCCTGCTGTAGTGTTCTGTCCTGGGGGTCCTGGCGGTATGCTAACATACAGATTACTCCCTCCCTCAACAGTACTGTAGGCCTGCTGTAGTGTTCTGTCCTAGCGGTATGCTAACATACAGATTACTCCCTCCCTCAACAGTACTGTAGGCCTGCTGTAGTGTTCTGTCCTGGGGGTCCTGGCGGTATGCTAACATACAGATTACTCCCTCCCTCAACAGTACTGTAGGCCTGCTGTAGTGTTCTGTCCTAGCGGTATGCTAACATACAGATTACTCCCTCCCTCAACAGTACTGTAGGCCTGCTGTAGTGTTCTGTCCTAGCGGTATGCTAACATACAGATTACTCCCTCCCTCAACAGTACTGTAGGCCTGCTGTAGTGTTCTGTCCTAGCGGTATGCTAACATACAGATTACTCCCTCCCTCAACAGTACTGTAGGCCTGCTGTAGTGTTCTGTCCTAGCGGTATGCTAACATACAGATTACTCCCTCCCTCAACAGTACTGTAGGCCTGCTGTAGTGTTCTGTCCTAGCGGTATGCTAACATCCAGATTACTCCCTCCCTCAACAGTACTGTAGGCCTGCTGTAGTGTTCTGTCCTGGGGGTCCTGGCGGTATGCTAACATACAGATTACTCCCTCCCTCAACAGTACTGTAGGCCTGCTGTAGTGTTCTGTCCTAGCGGTATGCTAACATACAGATTACTCCCTCCCTCAACAGTACTGTAGGCCTGCTGTAGTGTTCTGTTTTAGCGGTATGCTAACATACAGATTACTCCCTCCCTCAACAGTACTGTAGGCCTGCTGTAGTGTTCTGTCCTAGCGGTATGCTAACATCCAGATTACTCCCTCCCTCAACAGTACTGTAGGCCTGCTGTAGTGTTCTGTCCTGGGGGTCCTAGCGGTATGCTAACATACAGATTACTCCCTCCCTCAACAGTACTGTAGGCCTGCTGTAGTGTTCTGTCCTAGCGGTATGCTAACATCCAGATTACTCCCTCCCTCAACAGTACTGTAGGCCTGCTGTAGTGTTCTGTCCTAGCGGTATGCTAACATACAGATTACTCCCTCCCTCAACAGTACTGTAGGCCTGCTGTAGTGTTGTGTCCTGGGGGTCCTAGCGGTATGCTAACATACAGATTACTCCCTCCCTCAACAGTACTGTAGGCCTGCTGTAGTGTTGTGTCCTGGGGGTCCTAGCGGTATGCTAACATACAGATTACTCCCTCCCTCAACAGTACTGTAGGCCTGCTGTAGTGTTCTGTCCTGGGGGTCCTAGCGGTATGCTAACATACAGATTACTCCCTCCCTCAACAGTACTGTAGGCCTGCTGTAGTGTTCTGTTTTAGCGGTATGCTAACATACAGATTACTCCCTCCCTCAACAGTACTGTAGGCCTGCTGTAGTGTTCTGTCCTAGCGGTATGCTAACATACAGATTACTCCCTCCCTCAACAGTACTGTAGGCCTGCTGTAGTGTTCTGTCCTGGGGGTCCTAGCGGTATGCTAACATACAGATTACTCCCTCCCTCAACAGTACTGTAGGCCTGCTGTAGTGTTCTGTCCTAGCAGTATGCTAACATCCAGATTACTCCCTCCCTCAACAGTACTGTAGGCCTGCTGTAGTGTTCTGTCCTAGCGGTATGCTAACATACAGATTACTCCCTCCCTCAACAGTACTGTAGGCCTGCTGTAGTGTTGTGTCCTGGGGGTCCTAGCGGTATGCTAACATACAGATTACTCCCTCCCTCAACAGTACTGTAGGCCTGCTGTAGTGTTGTGTCCTGGGGGTCCTAGCGGTATGCTAACATACAGATTACTCCCTCCCTCAACAGTACTGTAGGCCTGCTGTAGTGTTCTGTCCTGGGGGTCCTAGCGGTATGCTAACATACAGATTACTCCCTCCCTCAACAGTACTGTAGGCCTGCTGTAGTGTTCTGTCCTAGCGGTATGCTAACATACAGATTACTCCCTCCCTCAACAGTACTGTAGGCCTGCTGTAGTGTTCTGTCCTGGGGGTCCTAGCGGTATGCTAACATACAGATTACTCCCTCCCTCAACAGTACTGTAGGCCTGCTGTAGTGTTCTGTCCTAGCGGTATGCTAACATACAGATTACTCCCTCCCTCAACAGTACTGTAGGCCTGCTGTAGTGTTCTGTCCTAGCGGTATGCTAACATACAGATTACTCCCTCCCTCAACAGTACTGTAGGCCTGCTGTAGTGTTCTGTCCTAGCGGTATGCTAACATACAGATTACTCCCTCCCTCAACAGTACTGTAGGCCTGCTGTAGTGTTCTGTCCTAGCGGTATGCTAACATACAGATTACTCCCTCCCTCAACAGTACTGTAGGCCTGCTGTAGTGTTCTATCCTAGCGGTATGCTAACATACAGATTACTCCCTCCCTCAACAGTACTGTAGGCCTGCTGTAGTGTTCTGTCCTAGCGGTATGCTAACATACAGATTACTCCCTCCCTCAACAGTACTGTAGGCCTGCTGTAGTGTTCTGTCCTAGCGGTATGCTAACATACAGATTACTCCCTCCCTCAACAGTACTGTAGGCCTGCTGTAGTGTTCTGTCCTAGCGGTATGCTAACATACAGATTACTCCCTCCCTCAACAGTACTGTAGGCCTGCTGTAGTGTTCTGTCCTAGCGGTATGCTAACATCCAGATTACTCCCTCCCTCAACAGTACTGTAGGCCTGCTGTAGTGTTCTGTCCTAGCGGTATGCTAACATACAGATTACTCTCTCCCTCAACAGTACTGTAGGCCTGCTGTAGTGTTCTGTCCTAGTGGTATGCTAACATACAGATTACTCCCTCCCTCAACAGTACTGTAGGCCTGCTGTAGTGTTCTGTCCTGGGGGTCCTGGCGGTATGCTAACATACAGATTACTCCCTCCCTCAACAGTACTGTAGGCCTGCTGTAGTGTTCTGTCCTAGCGGTATGCTAACATACAGATTACTCCCTCCCTCAACAGTACTGTAGGCCTGCTGTAGTGTTCTGTCCTAGCGGTATGCTAACATCCAGATTACTCCCTCCCTCAACAGTACTGTAGGCCTGCTGTAGTGTTCTGTCCTGGGGGTCCTGGCGTTATGCTAACATACAGATTACTCCCTCCCTCAACAGTACTGTAGGCCTGCTGTAGTGTTCTGTCCTAGCGGTATGCTAACATCCAGATTACTCCCTCCCTCAACAGTACTGTAGGCCTGCTGTAGTGTTCTGTCCTGGGGGTCCTGGCGGTATGCTAACATACAGATTACTCCCTCCCTCAACAGTACTGTAGGCCTGCTGTAGTGTTCTGTCCTAGCGGTATGCTAACATCCAGATTACTCCCTCCCTGGGGGTCCTAGCGGTATGCTAACATACAGATTACTCCCTCCCTCAACAGTACTGTAGGCCTGCTGTAGTGTTCTGTCCTGGGGGTCCTGGCGGTATGCTAACATACAGATTACTCCCTCCCTCAACAGTACTGTAGGCCTGCTGTAGTGTTCTGTCCTTGGGGTCCTGGCGGTATGCTAACATACAGATTACTCCCTCCCTCAACAGTACTGTAGGCCTGCTGTAGTGTTCTGTCCTAGCGGTATGCTAACATACAGATTACTCCCTCCCTCAACAGTACTGTAGGCCTGCTGTAGTGTTCTGTCCTAGCGGTATGCTAACATACAGATTACTCCCTCCCTCAACAGTACTGTAGGCCTGCTGTAGTGTTCTGTCCTAGCGGTATGCTAACATCCAGATTACTCCCTCCCTCAACAGTACTGTAGGCCTGCTGTAGTGTTCTGTCCTGGGGGTCCTGGCGTTATGCTAACATACAGATTACTCCCTCCCTCAACAGTACTGTAGGCCTGCTGTAGTGTTCTGTCCTAGCGGTATGCTAACATCCAGATTACTCCCTCCCTCAACAGTACTGTAGGCCTGCTGTAGTGTTCTGTCCTGGGGGTCCTGGCGGTATGCTAACATACAGATTACTCCCTCCCTCAACAGTACTGTAGGCCTGCTGTAGTGTTCTGTCCTAGCGGTATGCTAACATCCAGATTACTCCCTCCCTGGGGGTCCTAGCGGTATGCTAACATACAGATTACTCCCTCCCTCAACAGTACTGTAGGCCTGCTGTAGTGTTCTGTCCTGGGGGTCCTGGCGGTATGCTAACATACAGATTACTCCCTCCCTCAACAGTACTGTAGGCCTGCTGTAGTGTTCTGTCCTTGGGGTCCTGGCGGTATGCTAACATACAGATTACTCCCTCCCTCAACAGTACTGTAGGCCTGCTGTAGTGTTCTGTCCTAGCGGTATGCTAACATACAGATTACTCCCTCCTTCAACAGTACTGTAGGCCTGCTGTAGTGTTCTGTCCTAGCGGTATGCTAACATACAGATTACTCCCTCCCTCAACAGTACTGTAGGCCTGCTGTAGTGTTCTGTCCTGGGGGTCCTAGCGGTATGCTAACATCCAGATTACTCCCTCCCTCAACAGTACTGTAGGCCTGCTATAGTGTTGTGTCCTGGGGGTCCTAGCGGTATGCTAACATCCAGATTACTCCCTCCCTCAACAGTACTGTAGGCCTGCTGTAGTGTTCTGTTCTGGGGGTCCTGGCGGTATGCTAACATACAGATTACTCCCTCCCTCAACAGTACTGTAGGCCTGCTGTAGTGTTCTGTCCTTGGGGTCCTGGCGGTATGCTAACATACAGATTACTCCCTCCCTCAACAGTACTGTAGGCCTGCTGTAGTGTTCTGTCCTAGCGGTATGCTAACATACAGATTACTCCCTCCTTCAACAGTACTGTAGGCCTGCTGTAGTGTTCTGTCCTAGCGGTATGCTAACATACAGATTACTCCCTCCCTCAACAGTACTGTAGGCCTGCTGTAGTGTTCTGTCCTGGGGGTCCTAGCGGTATGCTAACATCCAGATTACTCCCTCCCTCAACAGTACTGTAGGCCTGCTATAGTGTTGTGTCCTGGGGGTCCTAGCGGTATGCTAACATCCAGATTACTCCCTCCCTCAACAGTACTGTAGGCCTGCTGTAGTGTTCTGTTCTGGGGGTCCTGGCGGTATGCTAACACAATGTAGTAATACTCCCTCCAAGGAGCCCTAGCGGTCCTACCGTAGCGGTATGCTAACAGGCTGTAATACCCAGTCTATGGGGTGGTAGCGGTCCTAGCGTACCGGTATGCTAACAGACTGTAATACCCAGTCTATGGGGTGGTAGCAGTCCTAGCGTACCGGTATGCTAACAGGCTGTAATACCCAGTCTATGGGGTGGTAGCGGTCCTAGCATAGTGGTAGGCTAACAGAATGTAATACCCAGTCTGTGGGGTGGTAGCGGTCCTAGCTTAGTGGTAGGCTAACAGCCTGTAAAACGCAGTCTATGGGGTGGTAGCAGTCCTAGCGGTATGCTAACAGGCTGTAATACCCAGTCTGTGGGGTGGTAGCAGTCCTAGCATAGTGGTAGGCTAACAGAATGTAATGCCCAGTCTGTGGGGTGGTAGCGGTCCTAGCATAGTGGTAGGCTAACAGGATGTAATGCCCAGTCTGTGTGGTGGTAGCGGTCCTAGCATAGTGGTAGGCTAACAGAATGTAATGCCCAGTCTGTGGGGTGGTAGCGGTCTTAGCTTAAGCATATGCTATCTAGCAGGTGTGGAAGTTCAGTCCTCTTGGCCCTGGAGGGTTTACTAACTGGGCCCTGGAGGGTTTACTAACTGGGCCCTGGAGGGTTTATTAACTGGGCCCTGGAGGGTTTATTAACTGGGCCCTGGAGGGTTTATTAACTGGGCCCTGGAGGGTTTATTAACTGGGCCCTGGAGGGTTTATTAACTGGGCCCTGGAGGGTTGACTAACTGGGCCCTGGAGGGTTGACTAACTGGGCCCTGGAGGGTTTATTAACTGGGCCCTGGAGGGTTTATTAACTGGGCCCTGGAGGGTTTATTAACTGGGCCCTGGAGGGTTTACTAACTGGGCCCTGGAGGGTTTACTAACTGGGCCCTGGAGGGTTTACTAACTGGGCCCTGGAGGGTTTACTAACTGGGCCCTGGAGGGTTTA